>NC_071116.1:23430000-23730000 GCF_024256425.1 Clarias gariepinus | reverse complement strand
CCTTTATCCGGACTTGGGACCGACTAAAGTGACCCAAAAGAGACACTTTGGCACTTTTTGGCACACCAAGAAACACTTTTTTTTTGTTTTTTCTATATAATACAGTATAAAGGGAACGCTTTGGGACGGGGAGGCGGCCGGTACGGACACATCAAAGTCTCCAAAAATCTCCAGTAACACCAGAAAAAGTCGCTAGATTTGTCGCTAGTTGCTTTTTTTTTTAAAAATGGGGTCTGAATACTCGCTAAATGTAGCGATAAAGTCACTAAATTGGCAACACTGACCTGAATAAACAGCCAGATTAAAGCATTACAGATGTCATACACATGTGGATGCGGAAGTAAAATCCTGTCCACACCCATAAAAACCGAGTCAACCTCCTTCTCCACACACACACACAGACACACACACCACCTCCAGGCTTTCAGAAGGATCAACTCCATTGCACAGTTTTTCCGCGCTGTTTCTGCAGGTAGGACTCTCCTGATCTCTAAACTTTATATAATACCAGAACACATATAGGATAGTTGCTCATTTAATACTCTGTAACACGGGTTAACGCTGAGATAACCTGTAATAATAACAACAACAATAATAATAATGTGTGTGTTTAGTGTAAACACCCTGTAACGGACATTATCCTGAACAAGGCAACATTTCCATTACAATGGAGAGTATTATAACCGGCTTCATGTGAACTTTATGTGTAATTACATCGAAGTCTTTACGGAAGTGAAACAGGAAGTGTCATGTATCTTAAAAAACTTCTAGTGTCTTTTTATCTGTTTGTTTTCTGTTGATAGTTTCTATGTTCAGCCTGTAGGCGGCGGGAAACGAATTCCAGCCGAATAAATGAATTTCAGCTGTAGCAGGACACGCCGACAGTCCCGAGTGTGTGTGAAGATCAGTGGAAATAAAAGTCAAAGGCTACATGTTAAACGAATGCAAAGTCTTGGGTCAGGGTCACGTGATGCAGTTTCGTTGCGTTTCGTTGCACTCGTGCATTTCGGTTTGGCGCGTCACTGATAATAAAATCCCAACGATGATAATAGAGCGGAGCGCGCGGACGGGCCGCATTTGCAAACCATCACCCGATTTAGTGAGCAGACGCAAAGTACTGAATACACATAAACACACATCTACACACACGCTTGCGTAGAGTTTTATGTTCTTTATACATACCTGAACCGAATGTTGTAGCGCTGAAATCTCACGCATCTCACGAAAAACACTTACAGTACTTGATTAAATATTGCATCTATAAATAAATCATCTATAGTACTAAAGCAAGGCAAGTTTATTTGTATAGCACATTTCATACACAATGGTAATTCAAAGTGCTTTACATTAAAGAGAAGAAAATAATTATAAAATGAAATAGAAATTAATAGGAATAAAACTGGTTTAAAATTTGATCAAAAATAAAAATAGTTTGCGATGAAACTTTTAAAACTACTTAAAATTTGATTTAGAATCAAAATAAAACAGGTTAAAATATAAGATAAACATAAAATACAGTGCAGTCAGTTCAGATGTAGCACAGTGTTCATTCAGTAAATGCACAGCTAAACAGATAAGTTTAAAGTCTATTTAAAGTCGATTTAAATGTTTTAACACATCTGATCTCCTCTGGAAGCTGTTTTCAACTGCGGGCTGCATAATAGCTAAAAGTAGACTCCCCTCCCCTTGTTTTGTGTGAACATTACACTTACAGCTCTAGAAACACCTACAGTCCCCATAAACCCTTATACATCTAAAAACGTCTCAGTAATACATTCAGTTCATTTTAAGCTCGAAAAAAGAAAATCCCGCAGTAATGACTTGAGACTTACAGCTTTAGAAACACCTACGGTTCGGACTTAACTCTTACAGCTCGAAAAACACCTACAGTACTGAATTAACTCTTACAGCTCAAAAGCACCTAAAGTATTAAATTAACACTTATACCTCTAAATAAAACATTTCCTGTACTGAATGAAAACGTACAGCTTTAGAAACTTTGAATTGACTCTTACAGCCTTAAAAAAAACCAGTAGTACTGAACTAGTGCTTAATTAACAAAATCACCTAAAGCTGAAAACTACTTAGCTGCAAACATCACATTCTTTATCGAATGAACCCTTACAGCTTTAAATAAATCTCATTCTGCTTAGTCAAAAAGTTGATATTAAGTTTCTATAACTGCAGGTATGATGGTAGGTTCAGCTGTAATTCAAATCAAAGGTTTGGTTTTATTTAAGTGATTACAGGCGCTAAGTTGCCTCATGGGCATCAATCAATTTTGTACAATTAATGTGTTCATTTATTTATGGATACAAATTTTTTTTATCCATCCATTCATAAAAAAGAAGATCAGTAATATTCATCTGTCATAGCTGGAAGTAGTGTCAGAGCTGCTGTAAAAGAAAATGCATCAACAGCTTTCTGAATCTTTTTTTGAAAGGGCATTGTGGTATAATATAATGAAATGTCTGTGTGTGTGTGTGTTGATATCCTGCACCTGCCCAGGATCACACACCACACACATCGACCTGATCATCAGTCATTAACAACCCATTTATCCTAGCAATAGGACAGTTGCTCAGGCAGATGGCGAGCAGTGTTTAGCGTAATAACATCTCAGAACGGTGTTCGATCACTTCATTCCTGTTTCAGGTTAAGCCCTGTTCATATAACCCTGCTGTGATGAATGATTCACGTGGGTCGAACGGTGTGTCTATGTGTGTGTGTGTGTGTGTATGTGTGTGTGTGTGTGTGTGCGTTTAGGGACATCCCTTTTGTTTTTGTGCGTAAGGTGAGGCAGGAGGTAATTACAGGTGTGTATATGTGTGTATGCATGCACACAGTCCTTAGGGAGAGGTAAGCTGAGCCGCGCAGAGAGAAAGAGAACACTAAGAGTCTTGATATTCATTTGCTTCTTCTTGTCTTCTGCAGTTCTTTTTTTCCTGCATCTTTGCTGTTACTGCTTGAACGTTTAACATCATGGCAGCCGTAAGTATCAGTTATTTATATAACTATTAAAAACAACTATTTTTCTTACTTTAAGTACTTATCACTGTTAAGATGTTATTCCTCATACAGTGCAACAGGTCTATTTGATATGTTATACACGCTATCACAAAGGTATACCCTGGCATTGTGTTTTCATACAAATTTATCGAGGAATAAGACAATGAGATGGTTGTTCTCATGCTGGCGTCTGAGTTTGCTGAGCGACAGACATTCCCGGGAGGTGTTGTGATTAAGTTAAATCTTATCAGCCTGTCACTCGTTTGTGATGATCATATGACACTATGACTTAAGACTTTAATCCAATCTTCGAAGGCCTGATAGTGAGCTTAAATAAGATGTTTAGTCGCTAGTTAAGCCTAATTAATCTCGCAAAACTATTGTTTACTCTTTTATAATAAATATAAATTATTATAATAATTTTATAATAATTCCACAATGAAGAAGGACTAAGTATTTTATAAACCCCTTTGGTTATTTTGACATTAGTCAGGTCAATAGATTAAATCTAATGTTTCACCATCCAAACATATCATCGTGATCAAAAAGCAATGTTGGCGAACATCCTGATTATTGTTACAACCAAGTATGTGCACACAATAAGTGCAAATACAAGTCTGCCTAACATGTGCAGTGTTGTTATTGTGGATGGTGATGGTATTAAAAAAAAAAAAAAAATTACTTTCTTTATTCACTATATAGACAATGCCATTATTCACTCATGCAACGATTTAAATGCTTCTACGGAAACCTGTTCTTAGCTGTTGCTTTGCATAAAACGGGTTTTACCTTCAGCTAGAAAGGGGAAAAATCATTTCAGTTACATATCATGAAGCTTTCCTGTTGGAGTCCTATCCTATATAATTTTATAGGATATAAGTTTGCATATGAGGTGGTGTAATCTGTATGTAAAAACTGTAATCGTACATGTGCTGCTCTAAAGTATTCACACATTGGCAGGCAGCACGGCATCCTGTGTGCGGTCTGAGCAAATTATTCGGATTAGAATTAAAAACTAAATCTTATAAGAAAATAATAGGAATTGGGATATTTATAAAACCTTGATCATTACAGAACCAAAGTACAGCCTGGATATCGTCATAATATCGTATCAGGGGTCCCCGGTGAGACTGTATATGCCAATTATTACTTATGAGGCAGTGGATGATGAGCCAATTCCAATAATTCTTAATATTCAAATAAATTCCAATATTTTTAAAGTTGCTATACTTTTTCACACTGGAGATTAGAGCTGCACAATTTAATAAAGAAAATGCATAATAGTTTGCGATGTTAAACTTTTATACTGTAAAATTTCCCTATTAAATATACAATGTTGTATTCAATCGAATTCATTAAGGATTACAGCTAATAAAGGCACAAATGATCTCATTAAGAGCTTTGTAAATAGTTATCATTTCAAAACTATTAAAATATATACAAATATTTTAATTATTGACAAACACTACATCAATTCCTGACTATAAATATATCACCTGTAATAAATATTACTATAATATAAATATATATAATAATTGGTCTGTATTGCGTTTTAAGTGGGAAGCACTACGAACAGTTATTTAAATGAATAAAAAGTACCTTTACATAATGGCTCCCTATAAATAAAAATGAAGCAGCAATACATAGGCCACAATATGTGCAGAGATGTACATTTGTTGTAAATTCTCTGTTTATTTCATTTTTTTTATCATGTAAATAATGATTCTAAGCAGAAAATGCACATTTGTTGTGAAATACAAAGTTATGACGTATTGTAATGTTCGATAAATAATCATTTAAAATTTTTTATCAAGTTATTGTTGAAAATATCACAGAACGTCTAGGACAGCTGAGCTAAATAATCAGACTTAAAATTCAGCAAAAAAAAATTTCTTAAATTTTCCATCGCTTATAATAAACCCTTTAGATTCCTTTAATGCCCATATATCCCAGTTGGGGAAATGCTGACTCTGTAGGTGGTATTTTTAGAAGCGAGATAAAGTGTGTGATGATGTACGCATGAAGTTTACAGTACACACACACACAGTGCCAGATTAGAGACTTATTCAGTGCAGACATAAGAAAGAAACACTAAACATGTATTAACTGACTGACTGCATTAATTATTTTCCTTTTCTTCTTTTTTTTATTTCATTTTGTGTGTGTGTTAGATTGGAAACCGTGGTACCATCTCCCAGGCATCTGATTTCGACGCTGAAATCGATGCAGAGAAACTTAGACAGGCCATGAAGGGAACAGGTGAGGAAAAATAATAAAAAAGTGTTATTTATGCGATTTTGTTCATTTATACGAATCCTTCGGAAAGTGTTCTCTGTATTTTTATACAGCATTTAACACTTTCACCACAACTCAAGTTGCTGTTTTTCATAATGCTTTATTCTGATTTCTTTTTCCTGTGGGATTAATAAAGTACTCCGTCTACCCGTCTATATCTATCTATTGTAATTTTGAGTAATCAGAAGCTGTTGATTAATTTCCTGTCGACTGTGACAGTGGTTCTGACTGTAAGGTTCATTTTCATTAATGCTCTCGTTCTATCATTTCTATAATGTAAACTTACACAGGTACAGAACATCATGAATGCTTATAAACAGATGTAAGGTGTTATAAAATGCTAACGATTCCTGTAAGGAAAAGTTTATTTAACGTTGATGAAATAAGTCTCACTTTCCAACACAGACTGCGATTGTTTTATTAATTTACATAAAAGTGAGGAATTGACTGTTTATAGCTGCTATAAAACCCTGATGAGCCATGATATTACAATGCAAAACATTACGCCACAGCAGGGTGGTGTTGGTTCCCCTTGAGCTACCGGGGCAGCTCTGGTCCATTGGAGCATGACTCCTCGGGACCCCTGGGGACGTGCTGTGGTGTCTGGCACCAGGACGTTGGCACCATCCTCAGGTTGCTGTGGGTTTTGGGGCGGGGCCTAAATGATCAGACGTGTTTCTCTGGCGCATCCCATGTGGTGCACCACTGGATTGTGATCTGGGGAGTCCTTTCAGCTGTAGTGGTCGAGATGATGCGGTAGGCAAACGCATGCACTTCTGCTATATTAACCCACCAGCTGCAACTCTATTACACCACTCTGTGCTTATTTCTGCCATGCCTGGTTGTGAGTAACTTTTCATGCAATCAACACTGCAATCCATTTCTTTGTTCCTCATTTCTTCTGGGAAAAGGTTTAGCGGAGACGGTCGCGGCGGAGGCAACCTTGTGTGGTCTTTAGTGGAACGTTAAGGCGACTATCGGATCATTTTTGACAGCACAGAGTCAAATGTTAAAGCATTAATTGCGTTAGAGCTTTAAGCAGAACATTGTTTCAGTATCATGGGACATGTTGTTGAGACACTGACGAAGTTAGAGTTGCGTAACTGACCTCAGCTGAATCCCTTCTGAGGCGTGGAAACAAAGCAGTGTACACACACACACACACACACACACACACACACACACACACACACACACACACCTAAAAACCATTAAATACCCCCCCCCCCCCATCATTAACGCAATCTAACACATTCATGTCTTGGGACAAATTTCGTGTGAGACATTGTTGACATTGTCCATCACTTTTACATCAATTTCCTCTTTTTTTTCTATGGTCTATAATATTCTCTTCATCCTAAAACAGGATGTGAACAGAATGTCAGGATGTGTTAAAACAAGCAGCTTTAACAGTTTTTCTAGTTTCCTGTAATAGCAGAACTTTATTTTTGGCCTGAGTTACAGTATGACGTAATATGCCTTTGATTTATTTCACCTTAATCTGTTAAACTCCCGCGATCCTTTTGACTGATTTTCGGACTGCTTCATATTACTTAGATGAGTCAAACATTATCCGCACTCTGGTTATATTATAACTTATCAGCGCTTTCCGTTCAAGGCTACTGTCTCTCCACGTGTGTGTACACTACGTGTTACATCAGAGCAAAAATGGATGCCGGACTTGTGATTTGCACAAAAGTAGAGAAGTGATTAATTCTTTCTGGTGCATGAGCTTGCGGCCTGCAAAAGTTTGGCACCCCATCCAGGGCGTCGCTTGCGTTGTGCCTGAGATGTGCTCCAGGCCTGCAATGACCGTACATTAATCTTATAGATAACGAATGAATAAATATTAAGCTTTTTTGACACACATTTGTTTTTCTGTCTTAATCTTTATTATTATTTTTGTCTTAAAATCTATTATTATTAGTAGTAGTAATAGTAGTAGGCGGCACGGTGGTGTAGTGGTTAGCACTGTCGCCTTGCACCTCCAGGGTCCGGGTTCGATTCCCGGCCATGCTTGATTCCTGTCTCTGCGTGCATGGAGTGCTTGGTGGGTTTCCTCCAGGTACTCCGGTTTCCTCCCACAGTCCAAAGATATGCAGGTTAGGCGGATTGGCATTCTCAAATTGCCCGTTGTTTGTGTGCCCTGCGATTGATTGACACCCTGTCCAGGCTGCCTCATGCCCTAAGTCTCCTGGGATAGGCTCCAGGTCCCTGCGACCCTGAATACAGGATAAAGTGGTATAGAAGACGAGTGAATAGTAGTTGTATTATGATGATGATTATTACTATCAGGTAATGTACTGTATTCTTTTTTTCAGGCACCGATGAGGCGGCCATCATCTCCATTCTGGCTCATCGTACGATTGCACAAAGGCAGAAGATTAAGGAAGCGTACAAAATTTCTATCGGAAAGGTCAGGACTTTTGTCTGTAATTACGTAAATACTGTTTTCCGATGGTAGAACTGTTCTCCCAGGCGTTTGGCTTTCTGATTCTGTTGATCGGCACTGAGGAGCTGTTGGAGGAATGAGGATGTAAAACACAATCATGGACTTTATTGATCACTGATGAAAGTCCCTGAGGGTGTAATTATTTATTAACACTGCTTATCTAACTATCTGAAACCAAACACCCTCTGTCGGGTTTATGATGCGGAAAAATGGCGGTTTTACTACAGCGTTTTGCATTAAGTGCTCCGTTCACAGGGCAACACGATAAGAGAAGCAAGGCTGCGTTTGATTCACAGCTCAGCGCGTGAGTTTGTTAAAGGAGGAGTAACAGATGCCGATTATCGAACGGTAAATACAACGTGGAACATTATGGATGTCTCAGGCGACACGTCGGTGAGCTCACACTGTCAAACAGTGCTGTTTGTAGAAGAGTCTGGAAAAAAACAGATTTCCCTGTAGGTGGTTTGTGTGTGGACAGAAAGTGTGAGTCATTCGGGTGGAAATGTCCGACGAGCCGTCTCACAAAAACACACAGACACACACAAATTCTTTTCTCCTGCTTCACTCTCTCTTTAGCTGTATTTGCATTTTCTTGCTTGTAAATCTAATAGGTTTTTCCTTTTCTCTCTCTGTCTCTCTCTCTGTCTCTCTCTCTCTCTCTCTGTGTGTCGTGGTTTGTCTCGATGTCTCTCACTAGGGACATGTTAGTGCAAACGTGTGCTTTTAATCAATAACTTTATTTGGAGCTGAGAATGTGACCGCAGCAGTAAAAGTCACATTGTTTTGCATTTTACTCACTCAGTGTCAAGTTAGAACCAGAAATGTTTAACGTCCAGAAAGAGTGTGATAAGCTAGCCACACTGTATGGAGAAAAGTATTTGCCCCAACCTGTTAATTATTGAGTTCAGATGCTTCAATCACTAAGACCCCTTCTCCCCAGTAAAGGCCAATCTTAATGCTTCATCATACCAGGACATCTTGGAGAATAGGCCCTTTTCTCTTCCAATATGACCAGAGTGCAATATGCCCCAGTGCACAAACCAAGCACTTTAAAGACATGGTTTGATGAGGAAGAACTTGACTGGCCCAAACACACAGCCCTGTGACCTCAACCCCATCCAGCACCTGTGAAATGAACTGGACTGGAGATTGCGAGCCGGGCCTTCTCGTCCAACATCAGTGCCTGAGTCCAAAAATGCTCTACAGAATAAATAGGCATGAATTCCCACAAAGACACTCCAAAAAGTTTGTGGACAGCCTTCCAAGAAGAGTGGAAGCTGTTAAAACTGCAGAAGGAGGACCAACTCCAACTTTTCTATGCTACAGTACATTTATCAGGTTGAGGAATTCAATGAAGCAAATCACAACTCGGATGCTGGAAGTCCATCTCTCTCTCACTCTCACTTTCTCGCTCTCTTTCTGTCTGTCTCGGGTCACTTGCTCTCTGACATTTCAAAACAAAGTAGCTGTATTATGATGGCGGTATTAAATGACAATGTTGATGAAACATTTAAATCCGTCTATATCACATATCAGGGTATCACTGCACGTGTGTGTGTGTGTGTGTGTGTGTGTGTGTGTGTGTGTGTGTGTGTGTTGGCATGTGTGTGCGTTCATTTGTGTGTTTTTGTATATTCTGAATACATTTTCATCTTTCTTGCCTATGAATATAAGTCCGACCACAGACATCCAAATGTTTGCATACACATTGGAGCTGTAACTACAGGGAAGGACAAAACATTTCTACCCCAAGTTTTAACTATACATAAGATAAAAAAAGATGTATATAACATTATCATGCTTTCTTCTTTAGAACTAGTTTACAAGGGCATGGTGATGCTCCTCAGGACTCCTCTATTTACATTTGAATTGACCATATCTACTGAAAAAAAAAAAAAAAAAAAAATTTCACACAAAATTTCGCCTTCCTGCAAGATGAAGTTTCAGCCCTCGATGCCAAGCGGGGGGTAACGTTTTTAAGAGGATCTGAAATCTGTCTATGGAAGCAGTATGGTTTGAACCTGGACAATTACAGTATTTCATCTGTTCTGCTTTGGGACAGAAACAGAAAGTTTATCGAGATGAAGAAATAGCGGAAAAAGTGAATTTGTGGATAGGAACCTCCTCAAGCTTGCGTGGCCAATTCATTCCAAGACGACGCTCTGAATCATAACATTTTTACTTGGCGGCCGATGCGGAAACGTACTGTAAGCTTTATTTTTTTTTTTTTTTTTTTAATAATAAGGAAAGGAAAGTATTGCCATGATCTTCTAGACTATTTCAAAGAAGAAAGAGTTTAAATTCTGACCTAAAAAGATGGAACCGTAAATACTGTGTGGCCCAAAAAACAACATTTTGAATCAGATATAACTGAAACTATTGGGCATAGTCTGGACCAGCGGTAGGCAAGCTCAGTCCGAGAGAACCGCAGTCCTTTAGATTGTAACTCGAACCCCGAAACGCCTGCCTGTAGCCTTAGTAATCCTGAAGACCTTGATTAGCGTGTGTGTTTGATTAGTGTTGGAGCTGAACTCTACTTGATTGCGGCTCTTTAGGACCGAACTTGCCCTTACTTTGTCCAGACCATGGTTGAGTTCCCCTGAGCCTGATGTCCTTCGGAAATGATTTAGATAGGACAGCATGATGTCGTCAGGACCGTACAAAACATACAGAGACATAATGGGGATATTGTCTTATCGTCTTATAATGGGGATGTGTCTTCAGGACGAATTGAAGCCCGAAAAATGGGGTCAAATTAACTGAAGTCCTTGTACTTCAGTCGTCTTGACGGCTAGCCTGCAGGCTCACCAGGTTCTAGCAAGATTTCTATCTTTCGTCAGATTTAACTGCATAAGTTACCCCGAAACCCCAACACGCCCCAAAATACTGCTAATAATATTCTTAGAAATCTTCAATCTAAAAAAACATACAATTATAGTCATATATATTGAAACCAAACACCAGCCGTCAAGATGTCCACTTGCTTCATTTTATCATCACCAAATTAGAGAAGGGCAGGTAGGAAAAACATGCAAAAACATAAATGCATGCATGAATGAAAGGCGACCCTGTGGCATATTGGTTTGCATGGTGGCCTCGCACCTTCAGGGTGAAGGGGTTCGTATCTTGCCTCAGCTTTGTGTGTGTGGAGTTTGCATTTTTTCCCCATGCTTGGTGGGTTTCCTTCAGGTTCCTTCCCACAGTCCAAAGACATGCAGATTAGGCTGATTGGCATTCCCAAGTTGCCCATAGTGTGTGTGTGTGTGTGTGTGGGTGTGATGGATTGGCACTCCGTCCAGGGTGTGTCGGAATTCTCCCGGAGGTAGGCTCCAGGCTTCCCGGGACTCACAGTACAGTATAGAAAACGAGTGAATCAACTGGCATTTACCCAATAATGTGGACAACTGCAATGAATTATTTTCAGTCATAATAATATTTTATCATTTAATACTTTCTACAGTTTTTGAGTTTATTCTACGTATTGCGCTTCAATATGATGTGTGTATGCAAGTTAACATTGGGGAAAAAAAACAGTTATCAAAGTGATTGTTTTATATATTAAAACATGGATTTATTTAAGTTTTTCGCTGGCAAACTAAATACCTCTTGGATCTGAATTGCATGTTTGCATGGAGTCGCATTCCTAATATAGATAGAAGGGTTCCACACACTTGCAGACACCCTCATTGCAACACTAAGATATAGTCTCTGCTTTGATGGCTTGTAGAATTTGGAAGATGACCTCAAGTCGGAGCTAAGCGGTAATTTCGAGAAGGTGGTGTGTGGCCTGCTGATGCCGGCGCCCGTTTACGATGCCTACGAGCTGAGAAACGCCATCAAGGTGCGTGTATCCTTACATCATCGCTACCATACAGTACGCACATTTCTTTCACAGTGTATCCGTTAGAATCTCTTCTTCAGATCAAACCCCGGCTCTGAAGTGCATCACACAAGCACTAAATTTAAATTTAAATTTTCCTTTCAGGGTGCTGGAACTGATGAAGCGTGTCTGATCGAGATTTTGGCTTCAAGGACCAACGCTGAGATTAAAGCCCTGACCGCTACCTACAAGAAAGGTACACAACCTTGATGTACATTTCCAACACGCACGCATGCTCGCACGCACGCTCACATCACATTCAGGGATTTAAGAACTGGACTCATGCGGGGTTATCCCTCAGCGATTGCATTCGTCAGACAGAGATTTGGTACACAGAGTCACTATTTTGCAAGCAGGTGTTAGCTTTAAGACCACACACATTCCGTCCTGGGATCGACCCTGACTGAAAGACACCCCTCAGGTGTACCTGACCTCAGGTGACCCAAGTGTGATATTAGCTTTGCATGAAGTTCTGCGGTTCGATATGCAAATGAATCTTGGCTTTGTGTTCTGGTCTGATCGATTTGTAACGACGGAAGAGTACGATCGCGATCTGGAGGATGATATCAGCGGAGACACATCTGGCATGTTTAAGAGGGTCCTGGTGTCCCTGGCTACGGTAAGATACCATTCAGCATGCACACACACACACACACACATATCTAGGGCAGTGTGTTTTGCCTTGCAGATGTAAGGTTCAGGCCACAGAGCACCTGTGCAGGGGTGGGACGTCCTCCTGGACGAATGACTGCACATGTGCATAAATTTACATGAAACTGCAGCATCCTGCAAAACACACCTACTATTACTACTCCAACTCTTCATCCTTCTCCTCCTACTATTACTATTAATACTATTCTAAATACTACTCCTACTCCTCTTCCTTTTACTACTTATACTACGTTTAACAATACTATTAACTTCTACTTTTCCGCCAAAACACAGTATTGGTGCAGATAGTATTTATTTTTTTATGTCATACATATAATACAGAACATGTGTGTGGCCAAAGAAGCTACTTCTGACGTTTATGCAACATGGAAGTGACTAATCTCGCTTCTCTAAGAATTTCAAGATACTAACGTCAGCCGTTTTGTAGAGATGATTTTATATGTGCCGCATTTTTCAGTATCACACTGTCTCGTTTCAAACAATAAGAATTTAAAATGCAAAGTATTCATATTGCTTGCAATTCAATTCAATTTTTATCCGTATAGTCCTTTTAACAGTTGTCATTGTCGCCAAGCAGCTTTACACAATCGAAAGAAAATGATGGAAGTTTATACGAAATGTGAAAATGAATGTTTATGAATCAAAATGATCAAATATTCCAAATAAGTTTGGATACTAAAATTGGTGTAAGCGCCAAAAAGTGTATGTAAAAATTGTTGATTAATTTTTGTTTTTTGGTAAAAGCTTAAAATCAAGCAAAAAATCTGTAGTGGCCGTAACCACGTCGAATTTACATGGCAATATCGCAACAATTTAGCATTTTAGAACAATACAATTTTTCAGTACAAGTTTCCTTTAAATGATAATCAGGATCATTAAACAATTCAAAAAAAAAAAAAAAGTTACAGGCACTACATAAAAGGGCATGAAATTGTATTTAGGAAATGTGTTTCTCTTTAACTGATAATAATTTAAATGTGTATGCGTATTAACAAAAAACAAAGCATGGATTGGGAGATAAGTATCATTAAGTATTATGAAAAATGCTGTAATTTAATCCTGTCTGAAAGTTCACTTTCATTTTAGCACCAATACCAAATACCACTACTGTCCTGTTAATTCTACTCCTACTATTACTTTCACCCCAATTACTACAACTCTTGCTCCCTTTCTCAGGGTCCAAGAGTAAAACTACCCAATCATAATTATGTATTTATCCATTACAACCTATGCCATACGTGTCCATTTTTGGGTGAACATGTTCCCATTTGTAGAACCAAAACCAATTTGAAATAAGCAGCAATTATACTGTAATTCATCTTTCACAGGCCGGGAGAGACGAGAGCACCGTCGTGGACGAGGCACTCGCTAAACAGGATGCCAAGGTGAGCATGGAGAGTTAGTGCCGTTCAAAAGTGCGTCATTAAACACTATAATGCTGTGCGCGCATATAACACACTGTTGATGTGCGGTATTCTGTAGGAGATCTTTGAGGCGGGCGAGGCGCGCTGGGGAACAGACGAGGTCAAGTTTCTCACCATCTTGTGTGTGAGGAACAGAAACCACTTACTTAAAGGTGTGTTTAACATGTTAGCTTATAATACACTCCTATCCATTTCACTTATCAGATATATGAATAACCTTCGTATGAACTCAACTAAGATTTATCAATTCATTTCATATGGAGCGTTTCAGACAATAATAAGCCATAATGTCTCAAGTCGATTAAGTTGACGGTCTGTAGTTGCTTAATTTGCCTAATATTTGTATAACTAATTTATATTTGGGTAGATTTTCACTAGAAGGTGTAACATTCTTTCACACCCTATGTAGTGCACTGATAAGGGGTGTACAGCCAAGTAGCCTAATGTGCATGTGGCACCTGGTGGAAACCCGACAAGCACTGGGAGAACATGCAAACTCTATGCACTCAGACCCAAGGCAGGAATCGAACCTGGAGCCTGCAGATCCAATGCAACAATGCTAACCATTACGCCTCTGTGCCACCTGCCTCTTAAATAACAGTATTGAACATTTTAAACTCAACACTGACTCCTAGTGGTGGAAAGCTGCATAGATTATCATTTTTTTTTACTGTATAATTTTACCTTTATAATTTAGTAGAATAAAATTACTACTGCATTGATTTTCATTTCTTGCTATATTGTGTGAATAGATTTCAGTAAATCTAATCATATTTTATCCTCCTTGATTGTTGCAGTGTTTCAGGAGTACCATCAGATTTCAGGCCGGGACATTGAAGACAGCATTAAGAGGGAGATGTCCGGCTGTCTGGAGGATGTTTTTCTCGCTATAGGTCTGGCCTTTTATTATAATTATTCTTTTTTTTATTAGCTATTTAAATGTCATATTTCATGAAACATTCTTACAATATATGCAAAGATGCTAAAAATTTTTTTTTAATGTAATTAATTCAGCATCCATTTATCAGCTTCAGTATTTTAAACAAATTTTATAAAAGTATTGTGTCTAATTGTGTGAATTTTATGTCCATTACCAACAACAACAATTAAATCCACTACAGATTGGGTGTCAAAATTTAGTCACACCATCAAGATGTGTCATGATTAGTTTTTTCAAGATTTCGCCCAGTATCCCCTCAACTTTAACACTAGATCTGTAGTATATCTGTGCGAGAACTCCTAGTTTAATTCAGATAGGGTAACGACTGTATATCGTGTTTCTTTGTTCTGCAGTGAGGTGCATCAGATGTAAGCCGGCATTCTTCGCCGAGAGACTTCATAAATCCATGAAGGTAAAACCACTAGAGCAGATATAATATCCATCCATATATTCCATTCGGGAAATTATGTTTTAAAAGGGAACTTATTCAAGTGTGTGTGTGTGTGTGTGTGTGTGTGTGTGTGTAGGGTCTAGGCACCACTGACAGCATCCTGATTAGAGTGATGGTCTCTCGTGCTGAGATCGACATGATTGACATCAAAGCTGAGTTCCTGAAGTTGTATGGAAAGACTCTGAACTCCTTCATTAAGGTAACTAACATACACACACACACACGTGTTCTTTTTTATACCTATATCTGTTTTGCATATTTAATAAAAAAATGTGTAAGCGTGTGTTCTAATTGGACTTAATCAGCCTTATATGAAAACTGTTCCTGCTTTTAAATGAACTTTATGTATTTCTTTGTGTGTGTGTGTGTGTGTGTGTGTGTGTGTGTTTTTTTCTCTCTCTTTTTAGGGGGACACATCTGGGGATTACCGAAAGATCCTTTTGGATCTTTGTGGAGCAGAAATCTAAGCTGAAAAGTCCACTCCATTGACTATAATATAACATTTATTAGGAGTTTCTAATGTGTGTGTTTAGCTGACTGACTCCTGTTCATTAACATGTAGCTAGTGTGTGTGTGTGTGTGTGTTTGGTCCAATAATTTAGCAAAACATTGTCAAACATTTCCTACTTTGTAATGCCAAATAACCAGAACGAACCTGTGCTTTAATAACCACGAATTAAAATGTAACAGTTTCTCTCTCTCTCTCTGGTCTCTTCTTCTAAAAACTGAGCTAAAAGACTAATCGTGGTTTTATTTTCCAACTGCATGCCTCAGCTACACCATCTCTACATAGACAGATTATTTGTAGAATTAGTACTAAAACAATTAAATTGGAAGCACATTATAATACGAAGTACATGGTTTTTACCATTTCACCATGGTATCGGTACTGTACATGGTATAGTACATAAGCACATGTTAATGCATTGTTCCAAGATACCGACAATATGTACATTGTTTGTGTAGCACATTATGTACAATGGCATTTGGTACAGCCATGTTATGACCAGTTGTATGTGCCATTCTGTGTATAATTATACGCACCTGTATCCTTGAAATGTAATTACCGTTGTGCAGTGTAATACAGTACATTGTGTGTAATATAGTACTGCCTGTACTATACCATACCGCTAATATGTACCAACAGATCTAATATGGTACAGTATGGACAAACGTGTCATATTAGATACTGGCTGAACTTTAATAGTAATTTTGATTCCCAATAAGTACCATGGTATTTAGCCAAGTATGTACAGTACCTTATACAGTACATTTCCATTCACGGCATTTGGCAGATGTTCTTATCCAGAGCCACTTACATTTAATCTCATTATATATCTGAGCAGTTAAGGGTCAAGGGCCTTGCTCAATGGCCCAACAGTGGTAGCTTGGTGGTGATGGGGTTTGAACCTGGTCAGCAGTTGATTAAATGACTAGTACTCTATAAAGTCGCGTGGTATTTGTACCATGGTAATGTCTGACATGCAATGCCAATACTATGGTATGCACTCCAGTTTCTAATTTTTATTTTTCTGATCTTCTCATAAAAATGCTAAGCATACAGTAGTTAATCTCTATTTTATAAACACTGCACATTTTATTAAACACTGCAAGAAAAAAAAAAGATCTTGCTGTCAAGAGCATGACATCTACATTTGTATATCAAATAGGGTCATGTTCAGATCCCTTCCTAACCCTTCCAGGGTTCCAGTGCATAAAGGTCTTACTATTCATTTGTGATGGTTCAGTAGTGCAAAAAAAAAAAACCACATGCATGCTGGTCTGCTAACTGCTGGTCTGCTGGTATCTTGGTAAGCAGGTGAGTGCATAGGAGCATACAGCATACCAGGAGAACATTACACGGTTTCTTTGGTTTAGTCAGTTACAGTTACATGGTTTATGTCCACTTGTCCATTATGGACCAGGCATAATCAATCACATTTGACCTCGTGTTGAGGAATTACAACTTGGACCAGATACTGTCTGTACTTACTTGCCAGCAACACGGTGCATGTTCAAATCACACGCGAGTATAGCCTGGACTGAATGGTATAATCTGGATGATCGTGTGGAAATCACATAATATATCCTTAAAATCATATAACTACCCTATATAGTATATATAACTCATAGGAGATTTTATGGGTGAAGTGTTTGCCAGAGCATCAAGGTTGAAGGTTTTCTCAGTATGGCTGAGAAATTATCGGACTGCCTGCTTCACACCCGAAATGCTAGCCTCCCAGGAACTCCTTAAATTACCCGAACATGTGGAAATGAATTGGAGCGACGTCAGGACTATACGGTGGATGTGGCAATAACTCTACTGTTCCCACACACAGATGCAAGTTGGAAACTATTCATCTGTTGATTTTTAAGAATCAGACGTTTCACTTCCTGACTGTTCATGGGAAGAAATGCAGTGGGCTCCAAGCCACCTTGGCCGGGATCGTCATTCACGGGCGCACAGCTTACTTTAAAACATTTGCACCATTCAAAAGAGTCAGATCATCCACTGTGCTAATCTTGAGAGAGAAATTTCATGACCAGTCCCAGGTTGACTTGAATGCCTCTTGTACATTTGAATAAATTAAATCTCCTCTCCCTCTAAGACTCTAAGAAGCTATGTATCATGCTCTTATTAAACACACTTCTCTATATGTGTCATACAAATAATAGAAATAACGCAAAAATGCTTAAGATTTGCTGGTTTATTCATTTTTATTAATTACTGTTCAAAGGATATTATTAAATACTGTGATGATTCCATAGCTCTTAATGGTGACGTGAGATTATTACATGATATCTTTGCACTTTGGGATAAATCTCTTGATCTAATTAGGTCAAAAGCACCTTTTTATTATTCCTCATATAAAAACACTCAATCGTTCAAAACTCTCAAAACTGTTGAACATATTTTTCTAGTTTATCATGTAAAACATTTAATTTTAGCAACAAAAATACAATATAGTGCATTGCCATTATATATACGTAGGTATACCAGTATACCTTGATGTTATAACATGTATAATATTTGTATAACATTATATGCTACACAGGTGTAGATAGTGTGAAAAAGTACAACTTTTAAAGCCCTTTTTAAATTGTTAGTCAAAAAAGTGGTTCCAATATTGATCTGATAAACTAAAGGCTCAGTAAATCCACAACTGAAAAGTATGTAGAAACCTGACCATCACACCGCAATAAACTCTTCCCATAAAGCTGAAAGCACACAGTTTGGAGCGGATAAACCTAAGTGGCCTGCACAGAGCCCTCACCTCAACCCCACTGAAAAACTTTGGGATGAACTGGAACCCCAAGTGCTCCCATGTTCGCTTTGCCCAACACCAGTTCCTGATCCTATTAGTTATGATTTTGGCTGCTAAATAAGCAGAAATTCCCACAGCTACACTCCAAAATCCAGTGGAAAGCCTTCGCAGAAGAGTGGAAATTGGAGCATTATAGCGGCAAAAGGGGCCTGGATCTAGATATGGATATTCAAAAAGAACATACGGGTATGATGATGGTCAGGTGTCTACAAGCCTTTCTTCATAAAGTGTACAATTCAGATTCCTGCTCCATATACATACATCTATACTGTAAAAAAAAGTGTTGAGTGAACCCTCATTTCCACATATAAAATTACATTAAATTAGGCAGATTAAATGAAAGAAATGGGAACAAATGTTGTACTCAGGCTGGACATGATATACACAAATATAAAATATACAATCCAAACATTATCTGTTTATGTAACAGCAGCAACCTGCGAATCCCTCAGCATTCAGCATTACCAGTATACTAATCATAGGCATCATTGCACATGTTTCTCACTGGATTGAGCCTTAAGATAGATGCTTTTCATGCTTTAATGATGCATGGCTTAGCAAACAAAAAAACATTCCTCTGAAACTGCTTAGGTACTGGGTCTGGACTGAAAATGAGAGTCTAAAAAAGTCCTTCCGGAAGCTTGGAGGACTATTACTCAACGACTATATTAAAAAAGTCAGTCTAAAAATAAAATATGAAGAAATGAGGGGTGGCTCATGATTTTTAGACACTATTTCCTCTTTCTCTCTCTCTCTCTCTCTCTCTATATATATATATATATATATATACACACACAGTATATATACAGTGGAACCTTGGATTGCGTGCATAATTTGTTCCAGAAGCATGCTTGTATATCGAAACAGTTATATATCAAAGCGAATTTCCCACATTAGTAATTATAAAAATATGAGGATTATGGAAGATTGTTCATTCCAAAAATAAATACATAAAAATAATTAATACAAAATATGAAGTAAAAATAAAACTAATCAACCTGCATTTACCTTTGAAAAAGATGAAAATCCTGACAGATAAGTCTTTCCATTAGTGTGCTATGAAAGTAGCTGTGGATGTGTGTGTTTGTGCGCGCACGCGCTGTGTATGTGTGTGTGTTGCGCATGCACGCGCTGTGTATGTGTGTGTGTTTGTGCGCACACGCACTGTGTATGTGTGCATATGTGTTAAACTAAAGTAAGACAAGCGGAGGAATGACTCCCCCCCCTCCCCCTTACTTGAGAGAAGGGAGGGCTACTGTGTAGGACGACTTTCACACATACACACACAACGGAAACACAGTTTTTTTTTTTAGAAAACTTCTTTAAAAGGAAATTCTTTAATGACACTCAAGCTCGCACACACTAACGGAATCACTGCTGTAAATGAAAAAAATAAAACAAATTAACTTGCACCTTACCTTTAAAAAGAATCATGACGTTAGAGTGTGTGTGTGTGTGTGTGTGTGTAAAGGCGAGAGGAGGATGAGGAGGGAGGAGACACACACACACTAACGGAATCAGCACTTTTTGACAGAGAGAGAGAGAGAAACAGGATCTTTAACAAGGAAGATCTCAACAAAACACTCACACAAAATAAAAGATGCTTTACGCGCACACACGTGGTCACAGTGTTATAGTAAACAGTACATGTGTTAAATATACCAGTGACGCACGCGCACTGAGACTGAGCAGGGGAGACGATTTCCCACAATTCTGCAGCGCATGTGCGAGAAAAACCATTGGCTAAGTTATGTTCACGTTAAAAACAAGAAGCGCAGACGTGCCACATGATACTTGGTACTTTATCCCGCTCGTTTAACAAGGCAAAATTTAATTAGAAATTTTGCTTGTTTTTTTTTTCGCAACCAGAGGTTCCACTATATATACAGTATATATATATATATATATATATATATATATATATATATATATATATTTGCACACACACCAACACGCAAACACAGTGTAAAAATACAAATATACATAAAGTTAACATAAATCAGCTTATTCACACCAGGTCCAGCCTGGTGGACATCAAGGTCTAAAAGTCAAAGAACACTTTGAACACACAGTTCAGACACAATGTATTTTTCTGTAACATGTGAACAAAATTTTCTCGATGTTATGGAGATTAGTTATGACGCAGTAAAGCAACAAGCCTAAATTACTGCTTTTAATTTAAAAAATATATATATATTGGACCAATTCTCTATTCTCCCTTTTACCCCTTGTGTTTAGTTCCCACCCAGCCTCTATGTTTCTTTCCAGTTAAACACAGAAGTATTTCTTGCTCCCTGGATTTTTATAACAGAAGTAGACAAATCCTGGAATGTAAGCAAATTCTTAAATAAGTCTCCCCGTCCCAGGAATGTCTTGACTTTACATATATATTACATAATCCTACTTTATAGCATAATCCAATTCAATCTAAGAAGATTCAAGAAACGCAAAAAAAAATCCTACTTCTGTACATATTTCTCTCACGCCCTGGTTCCCCTCCCCAATTTAGTCTTACCCAATTTTCACCCATCAGGCAGCTCACATGTATCACATGGCAGCTACCAGCCAGTGTGGTCAAAGTCAATCACGTGTTTCCTCCAAAGCATTTGAAGCCAGCCGACCACATCTTTTTTAAACTGCTGCTCATTGCAATGTCTGGAAGTGGTGTAACACACTCAGGGTAAAAAAGTATCAACCCGCCCACCATCCCCCCAAACACCACCCCCGCCCCCCTCCTTGCATGCACAAGCTACCAGACACTCATGATTGGTTAATGTTATGTTGATTTGATTAAAAGGGTTGAGAAAGCATCCCTTCCTGAGAGCATGGTCGCTTTGTTATTCTTGGGCTCCTGACCATGGATGTTGAATGCTGTTCAATGAAATCAAAATGACTGAGAAAAAACAAGAAGTGATCAGGTGGGTTCATTTTAAATGAGGATTCATCACAACATTAACCTATGCACCCACGAAAAATAGCACACTGAGAAGAATGCAGCATTTGATAACTTCCTTGGTAGTGCACGCAAGGTTTTGCACCCTAAACTACACTCGTTTTAGTATTAGCACCAAATTCAGGTTTATATTTTAGGCATGAAGACTTTTAGCGGCTCGTTCTCATGCACTTTATCCAGAAAGCCGAGGTTAAAGTAAGGATAGAGCGTCTCGTTAAAGTTGTCCCGGAACGTATAGAGGTGTGTCATGCTCTCAGCGTTGTAGAACGACACAAGACCTCTCTTATAGTCGAGGTACACACCAACGCGCTCCAACTGCTCATGCAAGGACAGGACAGTGGGAGGCCATGTCCCTGCCATGTACTGCACACCATAGGAGAGCGAGACGGTCCAGAAGCCGTTGGCCGGTAGCGCTTTGATCACACCTTTCCTGCCGACAGATTCTCGTGCCACGCCCACCGTCCACACAGCACTGCTTGACACTTCAATTTCCCAGTAGTGGCATCCATGGGTGAAGCCTTGACTACCGAGTAGGGACAGAGCAGCGTCGAAGCGTTGTGGGTTGTCACGTGCTGAGTTGTTGAAGGTCTGGTAGCGCACGCAGGTGAGAGACGGCGTCACGCTTAGCCATGGGTTCGCTGTGCTCGAGTTGAATGTGATGGCTGATGGCACTGCACAGAATTTTTAAAGCAAAACAGTTATAATTTCTTTTTTTTTTAAACAATATGAAAACTTCTATGTGGACTGCTTTTGAAAGCTAGATCAACTAAAATCCCAAAAATCATGCTCATTTTGTAATAGAATAACTTATGAAAGGACAAAAGACAATCAACTAGACAATTAACTATTAGAAATATTTAATATAATAAATCAATCAGTAATAAATTAAGATCACTGTCAGACTCAAAATTTGTTCAGCCAATCAAAATCACTGGCCTTGTCACATCACCAAATTAATTAAGCATACACTGAATAACTCGCTGGCTAATTTGGCAGACTGATATAATGGGACAGAATAATATGTGGGAGAAAAGTATATGACATAAGCGGTAAACCTGGATAGAGGCTGCCTTTGAGAGATTTCCAGACACGGTACTGAAGTGGCCCAGCGAATCGACCCTCGCACAGCTGTGGCGGTGTCAGAGACGGTTTCTCAAACTTCAGTGGTTGCCTTAGACAGAGGAGATAATAAAATCATGGAAATGACAGATACAGTGAGGCAAATGAATAAATACAGACAGAGAGGAAATACAGACAAATAGTACAACACCTTTAGGGACTGTTAAAACATCAGACAGAATGTCCGATCGATAGGGTTTTAGTCAAAGAACTAACCAAGTGGCCGAGAGTAACCTGGTTCTCCCACCACCGTGATTTACTGCAGAGAGGGGGTTCTCTAGGTAATAAGCAGTGCTGGGATTACACCACCTGTAGCACTTTGATCCAAGGTAAAAATCTTCTCAGTTTGGTTTCAACAGACCACAGTTTGGTTATAACTGAGTCTCTGACCTGCCAGTTGACAAACTCTAAATTATCCATAAAGATCCATCTTTAGATCCATCAAAAACATCCTATTGGTTGCTTCTTTAATGCTTTTCTTACCAAATCACTGACTTTTGTTGAATGGCCACCTTTAGGCAGAGTCACCGCCATGCCATATTCTTTCCATATTTTATTAATGGATGTAAGAGTAATATAATGAAAGTAGTACATTAATTCCATCCATCTCTGCAGTCCAACTAGAGACCGTGGAGGTCAATGGTGATAGTCACTGTATTTACTCTCAATTTAGGACCTCCAGTCAACGTTCACACGCAGATCATGTGCAATTTGAGAGGAAACCCACAGTTAAGCACGGAGAGAACATGCAAACACCATGCACACTGACTTGAGGCGGGAATCAAACCCAGATCCTGGAGGTGCAAGGCCACAGTGCTAACCACTATGCCACTGTGCCATACGTACATTAATTACACTCTTACTAAACTAAAAAAGCACAAAGGGTGAGTCAGTTAGGGGTTTCTATTAAATACATGGTTTTTCTAAGTACTTGGAAACTGGTATTCCGATTTCCAAAGAACACTTAATTTGACCTTTTGTTATCATTTAAAACACAATTTAATAATAAAGGAATGTGGTTTAGAAAATTCCACAAAAAATAAACAGTACATATTAAATATGATATTCCGTCTCACCTCTGAAGTAGAGTCTTTATGTTCTGTAAGGGAAAAGGAAGCAAAAGCTCTGATTAGTTTGGCACAGATTAAAGTCTTTCCACATGAGATCAGCCCACTCCAACTCTCCACCGCTTCTCTGTCCCTCTCTGGAAATCCCCCTGTCGTGCGGCAACAGCTACAACGTTTTATCTCCTCGATCAGGATAGAGAGTGACATCACTTAATTAATTCCTGCTTTTTCCTTACAAAGCGTTTTTCCCCTTTCTGTCCCACAGGTCTCTAAAGCACGCATTCGGTTCCAAAGGTCTGAGCGCGCTACAAAGAAGTATTTTTGTAACATGGGTGACTCAGGACAGCAGTGTGGCCCAGATGCAGGAGTTGCCTAAAAAAAGTGCCTAAGGCTGAACGCAGCGGGAGACATGAACACCATCAAAGAGACATCTATACAAACAAACCAAGAATTAGGACAAAAAAAGAAAAAAATAGGGAAAAACCAAGGGCCTAGCCTCAGGAAAACCAACCTTTCTAAATTACAGCATAAACACTCAGGACTTGGCAAGAACTATATAAGAAAAGAAAAAGAAAGGTTGGTGGGAAATGAAAAACAGGTGGAATTGTGGGAGCACGAGTTAACAATCTACAGGCTATACTTATTATTGAGTTAGTCATCCTGAAAAGTCCCAATAAAATCCTAGTTCATTATTCAGTTATTTAACTTACAGCATATTATTCAGTAACCGCTAAGAATTATTCAGTAACTTCCTTAATCAGAGGAATTAAATGGATTAAAAAAAGAAAAAAAAAGCCTAACAGGGCAATGGGTGGCGGCACGGTGGTGTAATGGTTAGCACTGTCGCCTTGCACCTCCAGGGTTCGATTACCAACCAGGCTCGATTCCTGTCTCTATGTGCATAGTCCACCAAGCACGTTCTCCTCGTGCTTGGTGGGTTTTCTCCCATAGTCCAAAGATATGTAGGTTAAGCTAATTGGTGTTTCCAACTTGCCCGTAGAGTTTATGTATGAGTGCATGCCCTGCCCAAGTCTCCTGGGATAGACTCCAGGTCCCTGTGACCCTGAATACAGGATGATGCGGTATAGACAATGAGTGAGGGCAGTGGGTAGCTCAGTGGTTAAGGTGTTGGCCTACTGAATAGATGTCCCAGGTTCAAACCCCACCAAGTTGCCAAATGCTGTAAATTTAGTCTAATGGAAGGGAGCTGTTTTCACAAAGTCTACCAATTAAGAATGGAAGCAAAAACAAACTCCCAGGAATATTTTTTATTCTGATAAGAGAGAAATGATCAGATCAAGTGTTTAAAGGTTGGCTCCATCCTGTTCATTCCTGTTAAAAATACATTTTCAGATTGAGGTGTTTACATGATACAGTTTTATCCTGGGTTTATGTAAACACACTTACTGAATAGTTTCCATCCATCCATCTAAGAACCTCCATAGTCCAACTAGGAACCGTGGAGGTCAAGGTCACTATTGTATTTATTCCCATTTTGTACGACCGTGGTAGGACCTCCGTTCACATGCACATTCAACTGAATAGTTTGATTAACTGGAAATTATGTCAATTATATGATATGGCGTTCACACTCAGCAGATCTCAAGGGAAGTGTTAAACTCGCTCTTCATCACAATCATCATCACCAACCAAGATGCTGAACTTCGACCCAATACTTCACTAACAGACTTTAATTAGTTTTTTCCTCTAATTTGTCACCTATCTACAAGTCTAAAGCAGTGCTATTTTACTGAGTGAGCATAATATGACTAATTAGTATCATTAAGTGACTGATAATTAGGCTCTGTATATTAGCAACATTAAATTTCAGGTGGTTCGCATTATTCATCATAGTGGCTAACACCATATAAAGACTGACCCTAAGCAGTGTGTATGGTTCATGCTCTCTCAGTTTTTCTTCGATCTCTGAGAAAGCACGCCGCAGCCGGGATATCTCCACACACAGCAGGGCTTTGTGCTCGTCCAGGCGGATCAGCTCCCTCCGCTCCTCTGTCTTGAGCTTCACCTGCAGCATTTTCTCCTCCTGATACAGGAACTGGTGGAGGTCACTAAACTGAGCCTCGATACGCTGCTTGAGGTCCGCAGTGTGTTCCTGGCATACGACAGAACAATAAAGTTCAGAATTATGGCTAACCATAAAGTTCTTATATTACCCATGTTTAAAAAAAAAGGTACAAATTCAACTCTGGGGCATATTTTTAGTATTTTTCTGGTCAGCTGTGACTTACCTTCAGTTTCTTTACCTCATCCTCAGTGTCCCTCTCACACTCCAGCGCTGTGTTCAGCTCTGCCTGAAGTGCCGTGGACAAGCTGCTCAGTGTCTTCTAATAAAGCAGAAAAAAATAATAAAAACTCCATACAACAAGAACGTTTGCTTCCTTACCTGACGCTTGCCAGATTAGCGTCTCGTTAGTTAAATCATGGCTTATAGACCACTCTGTATTCCCAGCATGTTTGCAAAAAAAATGTTATGCCATGATAAACACAATTAAAAAACAAAAGACACTTAAGCTTGAATTACCTACAGTATAAATCATGTTAAGACTTTGCAAAGGTACTGAGATAAAACATGATATGTATCCAATGTTGTAAACATTAAAGCACTTTTTGTAAGTCGCTCTGGATAAGAGCGTCTGCCAAATGCCTAAATGTAAATGTAAATGATATAAATAGAAAACTACTCAAGAACTGACAAAACAAAAAACGCAATCAGATAAGATACCAATGGAAAATCCGGAGCAGGGATGGGACTAAAACAGAAACCAAAACAATACATGCACTTGTTACGGGAACCACACTGCAAAGGGGTATCTATAACCATCTCTGATATGAGATGTTCTTTATTCAAAGTTTCTCGTCTCTTGGGTTTGTTCTTCTCTACACTTTAAGATTTCTACGTTCTTTAAAGAATGTTTCTTCAAGTGTTCTTCATACAGATGCACCGACTGCAATTTTTTGGCTAATATCAATTACTTTTTTTTTGTTTATGTCAGATTAGCCAATCTTAATTTGGGACGATTCCAGTGTTTCCACTATATTTGATAATAATGTGCTTCCTCCAAAACATAACTTTTTGAACTGCTGCCCATGAGCTGTTATGGGCGGTGAACAGAACACAGACACACATGGGTTTAGCAGGATTGAAAGTCACAATCGCAAATGCTTTTCTGTTGTGCCACCCAGACACTTGTATGTAGCTGGCACATACAGTAATGCTTTATATCCGGGGCTGATCATCTGATTCCGCTGTGATGAGCCAATCAAGCGTTGCATATCTAGCTCTATATTAGGTTCCAGGTAAGGGTTCTTAGCTTCCTAAAAAAGTTTAAGTTTGGAACCCTTTCTAATAGATAAACACTCTGGTTTAGACTTCTACAAAGCATTCCTTTAGCTGGACAACTGATTTGACCTTTGTTCTGACTGCCCAAAACTGGGCAGTGCCCAAATCTGCAGTGGAATCTAACACTGATAATTGAAATGACCTAAAGAAAAAAGGCTTTGAGAACACCTCCTACAGTACCATGTCATGGCTCTTTCAACACAAGTGTTACTGATGCAAAAACCGATTACAGAGCACGATATATTCATTTATCCGGTCATCTTCGGCTGTGTATGATCTGACTCTAACAAATGAGCTTGTGCTGCAAAGGAAGTCAGTGTGTAACTTGATTCTCATTACAGAATCATTATATTTATATTTTTCCATTTCTAAATCACATGGCTTTAAGGGTTTTATGTTAAATATTTCTTCTAGATACAATTTCCACTAATTGTGTTGTTCCCGTCTTGCCTTTCAGTGGTCCTGTGATTCTCACCTAGGCGTCCTAGTGGGACTGAAGACTGCCCAGTAAAGTGAAAGGCTGACCCAGGCTTGCTTCCTAGTCATTTGGTAAACCCAGTTCCACCTTTGAGTGGTCCTGCAGCATCTGCCCCAAATCCCAGTAGTCTTCATTTAAATTATTTTCACATCTCTGCTTCCATCAGGTCCTGTTTATATTGTTGCAATGTATTCCTATAACATTTTAATACATGGACTGATGTAATAGGCCAGAGTGTGATTGTGAACAGGACCATGCTGTAAAGCAGCTCAAAGATAAAAGAGGGAAATTTGGCCTCTCTAGGGAGAATCACAATAACCACCCACTCACTCTGTAAACTCTTTAAACATTTAGATGTAAACTCAGATGTGGACTTGCTTAAGAGTCTTGATTAGGTTCCGTCCACATGTATTTAAGCAAAGTCAGTGGAATTTCTAAGTTCAAGCTAAAACCCTCTTTGGGCCCCACTACCAAAATCCCTCAAATCACCAACCCCACCCCAAAAACCATCTACTATTACACGATACAATACTCTGACCTAATTTCAGTCATGAAACATTCCTTCAGTAAATGTTGCTGTAATTTACTTGATAGTAACAGACTTGGCACACAGTAATTATCACCTACCTATATATGTATTTAGGCAGTATCTCAGTAATCTCACTTGCATCAGCCATGACTTGTTCAGGCACATCCTCAGCACATTCTGAATCTGCCTACACATTCTGATTATATGGAACCATAAGTATACAGCATTTAGTTGCATTCAGTCATGGCCTGGAGCACCGGCACTCATGACATTGGTTAAAATTAAAACAGATAATAGTTTAGGAGAAAATGCTAAAAACTTTTTAAAAGTTCCATCAAAGCCTGTTGTAATCCCCGTTTTATAATCTCATTTTCATTTCCACTTGTGGTTGTGTATTGTGTCCTCTCTCACATTAACTGACTAATGTGTGCTTTATACTGTATCACAGGCAAGCTTTTGTTGCAAACCATTAGTTACGAAACATTTCATCATGCTTTCAGACAAGTTTTATCTTGTGTTTTCGTGCAAGATCAGCATCATCATGCCGCATATAACATGATGCGTTCATGGTTAAAAATACACCAGTGAATCAGACTAAACAATGACATTTCAGGTCAATTGCAGTGCAATGCTGATATTCATCAGCTGTGCTTTGATAGCATCAGGGTTGTAAGGAAATGCCACCTGGTGTCATGCACACATCTTTCAGTAAGTGCTTTATCCTGGTCAGGGCCCAATGCAACATAGAAATATACCCTCATTCCCACCTATGAGTAACATAAGGTCTCCAAACCAACCAGTGGCACAGTGGCTTGCAAAGTTGTGATAAACCTCCAGGGCCTGGGTTTGATTCGTGCATTTAATTGCAAGTTCTGCCCTGGCTTGGTGGGTGTCCTCCCACAGACATTCCAATTTGTGTGAAAGTTGACTAGAGGGCCCACCATGATTTTAAAATGGGAATAAATACAATGATAAGCATCATTGACCTCCACAGTCCCTAGTTGGACTACAGATTTTTAGATGGATGGATGGGAATCCAACTACTGGCATGTTTTTTTTGGAGGTAGAAGTAAACCCAGAAAAACCATAAGGAAAACAATGTGAACGCAGGGAAAACATGTAAGGATGGTAACCTTGAGCTCAGGACTGAACTGGGAACCATGAAGTGGTGGTTTCTGGGGGCAATGTAATGCCAGGGCGATGTGTGGTGCAAATAGTGCAAGTTCCTATTCCAGCTTGTAAACACAATGCATCAGATAATAACCAGCAGTTCATTGTCTATATCACTTTATCCTATATACAGACCATGAACCTATTCCAGGAGACTTAGGGCATGAGGCGGGGCACACCCTGGACGGGTTGCCAATCCATCACAGGACACACACACAATATAATTTGGAGAACGCCAATTCGCCTAATTTACACAAACGCATTCACACACTATGAGCAATTTAGGAATGCCTTTGGACTGTGGGAGGAATTCAAAGTATCCGGAGGAAACCCACCAGGCACATGCAAACACCTTGCATAGAGGCACGAAGCAGGAATTGAACCCAGACCCTGGAAGTGCAAGGAAACAATGCAAAACATAATTCTATTCATTCACCCATCCATCCATCTAGGAACATCTGTAATTCAACCAGGGACTGTGGAGGCCAATGGTGACCATTGTATTTATTCCCATTCTTACAACCATGGTAGGACCTCTGGTTAACATTCACACACACTACGGACTATTTGGAAACGCCAAATAACCTAATCTGCATAACTTGGGACTGTGGAAGGAAATCCATCAAGAACATGCAAACAACATGCACACAGACCCTGAGGCGGGAATCGAACCTGCACCCTGGAGGTGCAAAGTGACAAAGCTAAACATTATTCAGTTCTGGCAAATTAAATTTCTTCAAACAAGACTCAGTCACTCATTAGTTAATATAAAGTCTAATACAGTGTGTTCCAGAGTATGACTAAAAAGTACTTTAATGCTGAAGTATTCTGTAGCTGTGACTGCATTAACACTGAGAGATTTTCATGTTCTTTTTGGTGCTCCTGCTCACCCTGTACTTCTGCTCCGCCTCGTCCACACACACCAGCGCGTGAGAGCGGTGCTCCTGCGACACGGCGCACACGAGACACACGAGCTCGTGCTCCTCCTCGCAGTAGAGCTTGAGCTCCTCGCGGTGTCGCGCGCAGCGCGGCGCGGCGCTCGGCGTGCTGCACGCGGCGCTCGCGCTCTCCTCCTCGATCTCCCGGGTGTAGCTCTCGACGATGTTGGCGACGATGCGGTTGGGCCGGTACGCCTGGCCCGGGAACACTTTGCGGCACTGTGGGCACGAGCTGGACGAGCCGGTGGCGGGCTGACCGGTTACGCGCGCGCCTCCTCCTCCTCCGCCGCTCCAGTAGTTAGTAATGCAAGATTTGCAGAAGGTGTGATCGCACGGGAGAGACACCGGCTGCTTGAATAAATCCAGGCAGATCGAGCAAGTCAGATCGCGGCTAAGTCTCTGCGCCATTTTTGGCTTTTCAGTTTTTTCCGGTTTGGGACGCTTGCTAGACATCGGGTTGGTTTGGAAAGAAAAGTTTTTTTTTTCGTGCACAAAAATCTGGAGATGTCGCAAATGTTGTCCCTGTCTCTCTCTCACACACATGCAGCAGGTCTCTCCTCTCCTCTTGAGTTTTTGTTCTTGCTGCAACCTGTAGTTTGGAGTTTCTTGTCCCCCCCTCTCTGTCTCTCTCCTTTTTGGCAGGCTCAGCACAGTCTTCCTGTTGACTGTCAGAAAGGAAAAAGGGGGGGAGAGACTGGGAGAAAGAAAGAGTGGGCGGGTGGGCGTTTCGCATCTCTTGCTGCTCTGCTTAGTCAATGCTTATTACTGTACAAACCAGGGTTTAATTACAAGGCACGTTTCGTTCAAAAACTTTAACCCAACTAAGTAAAGCTTGCAAAAATAAAATAATAATAATAATAATAATAATAATAGTAAAATAAAAATTGCGTAGTGGTTAGCAGTCACCTTGCACCTTCAGGGTTCGGGTTCGATTCCCATCTATGCATAGAGTTTGCATGTTCTCTCCATGTATGGTGTGTTGCAGGAGCGTCAAGAATATTCTCATTCTCATGGCTGACAGTGTTAATGCAATCACAGCTACTACTCTACTTCATTACAACACACTGTATTAGACATAAGAATATGCTATTATATTAGACTTAACAGATCTAATGAGTTAGCGCTGTCACCTCCAGGGTCTGGGTTCGGTTCCTGCCTCGAGTCTGCGTGCATGGAGTTTGCATGCTCTCCTTGTGCTTGGTGTGTTTCCTCCCACAGTCCAAAACCATGCAGGTTAGGCTAACTGGTGTCCTTGCGATGGATTGGCACCTTATTTAGGGTGTACCCCCTAAGTCCCCTGGGATAGGGTTCAGAGCCCTCACAACCCTGTATACAGGATAAAGGGGTATAGATGGTGAGTGAGTGCGAGAGTAAAATTAACTTTACTTTTTAAACAGCTTCTATTTAAAACTTGTGTTGTAAGAAGTTGTTCTTGCAGGACATTCATGATTATTGATTAAAGCGCCTGCTCGGTAGCTGAGAGGTTAAGATGTTGGATTTGAAATCCAATGGGGTGCTCACACTGGGACAACAGGTTTTTGCCAGTGGTAGCTCACAAATAGACTCTGAAATAGGTCATGTGTTCACATCCCTGCACCACCACTTTAGCAGCCCTTCAGTGAGCCACTTAATCCCTCAACTATCAGTTGTTTAAATTAGAAAAAAAAGTATTTGCTCTATATAAGTATGTCTGCCAACTCAAACTTTAAGACGGCAGTGGTAGCACATCAATTAATGCTCTGGGGCGGTGATCAGAAGGTCAGACATTTCAGCTGCAACTGTTTTGAGCAAGTTGCTTTGAGAAAGGCAAATATTCATCTCTGCTCTATGGCTGACCCTGTGCTCTGACCCCAGCTTCCTAACAAGCCATGATATCGGAAGAAAAGAATGTCACTGTGCTGTAGACTATATCTGACAAAACAAAGTCTTCTTCTTTTACTTCTTCTTCTTCTCCTAAGAGTACATGATACATATTAAAGACTTAGGCAGCAAACATAGGTTTATAACTGACTGATCACAGACGGATGAAGTCCAAAATGCTGTACAGGGCGTTTACTAGTGCTGTTATTCTACATAAAATCTCTTCAACCCCTCTGGAGTGACTCTGCATGTGTCAGCACTGCAGTCCAGTAAATCGAGCCACATGTGTCCTACTTTCACCCGCTCCATCATTTTAACTCTGCAACACTCCAGCAGAGAAAGTGATTAGTACTCGGCTTAATGCAAAACACATTTCCTATTATGCTCTGTAATAAGTCAGGTTATGTGTTGGCTCTGTGTTTTTGCTGCCTTCCTTTACAGCCTCATCAGATCATTTGATTCACATTTGTTAAGTCAGCATTGGAAAATCCTTGAGGTTTAAGCATTGCTAATGTAAGCTATTGTTTCCATTTAACGTTTTGCCATATTGTAGAAAATTTATAAAATGGCTAATGCTGTTTTTTTTTTTAAACAAATAAAATGTATTAAAATGTACATCATGTATGTTGTATATTGTGGTAAATCTGGGAGAGTGGGGGGTCAGTTGGCTAAGGCTCTAGTTTGTTGGTTTGGGGTTCGGGGAATCTTGGTTTGAGCCCTGCCATCACTGGGTTCCTCTACTACCCAGCTCGCAAGTTTTTATATTATGGTGAAACTCTCTGTAGGGAGATATTTATTAAACATTTATGTTAGGAGAGAGAGAGAGAGAAAGAGAGAGAGAGAGAAAATAGAGGTTGGGGAATGGATGACTTAATTGATAATATGAAATAACTTGATGTTCAACAACATAAAATGTCATTATAAATGCATTAAAGTATGATGTGTTATTCTTTTATAAATGTAAAAAAATGATGGTAAAGTGTTGCGGTATAAAATGAAAGTAGAACACCACTTCAGGATGTGGTGTGGTGGCGTAGTGGTTAGCACTGTGGCCTCGCACCTCCAGGGTCAGGGGTTCAAGTGCTGTCCAGTTTAATCATGCAGTCCAAAGACATACAGATTACATTAATAGGTGTTTTCTGCAGTGAGTGCTTGCTTGTGTCGTGAGATGGAGTGGTGTACCCCAAGTTCCCACAAATCACAGTTAAAGTGATTTAAAGGATAATGCCCATGAGAATGTCAATCGGCGGTTCTATAACGGTTGTAAAATGTCAATAAATACAGTGGTGATCACCAGTGGCCTCGCATTAGTCCCTAGTCCACTGTCCCTAGTTGAACTACAGAGGTTCCTAGATGGATGGATGAATTTAGAGGATGAGAGGATGTGGTGGAAACACTTGGAGCTTTATTAATGTTTACTTAAACCTTGCCTGTCTTTTCTTTTCTTTTTTTGCTTATATTTTATAATTAATATAATAAGTAAAACATATAAAATACTTATATCTTATGTTTGTATTTTCACAGCAATGTTAAGTACTGTAATCTTCAGTCACTGGTTTGAGCACAGTATTTATAAGTAATATATATACAACAGTATATCTTTGGTTGTTTTCTTTTTAGAAATCTTGCCAGCTTCAAGGACTAGGACTTTGCCTGCAGGACAAAAAAGGGTCATGTGTACATGAGGTTTATCCTTTCATAGGCAGTTTGGTTGCCAGGTTTCAGCCCCAACTACAACTCAAAAACCTCATAAAATACTTGAATCTAGCCCAAAGTCTTAAGGCATGGGAAAAGAAGGATTTATTTTATTATTTTATTTTTTTTCAGTTGTTTCAGGAGAAATGATAACAGCGGTGCACATTTTTGTTTTTTCAACACTTGGCCATTACATGCAGAACCTGGCAGAACATTCATTGTTCATTATCATGGTACTAATGCGAGGCTAAAAAAACACCATTCTCCAATTAGATATTCAATTCATTCATTTTAAAATGATTGTTAGACTTGTTTATTGCACATGTTTTATATGCCATGTAAGCCTTAGAGGTATACCTCAGGGGCAAGTGGTAGCTCAGTGGTCCCCACCACCAATTTGCCCCATATCCCTCAACTGCTCAGATGTATAATGAGCTAAAAATGTACAGTAAGTCGCTCTGGATAAAACATGTAAATGCCATGTGATGTAGGAACATAAATCACAATACTTGATATTTAAAAGATTGTTATTAAAAATGCTATAATCCTATTATAACTTGCAGAAGCACTCCATCCTAATCTCATAGTAAATTCTAATTGCATGTTAGGAGAATGTGTCTGATCTTTCTGGAATGTGACAAACCCCCAAAACTATTTTTTTTTGAAGAAGAAGAAGAAGAACAGTTTTCCTGAATAGACAGCTAAGATAGAAGTTGCAAAATTTGCTAGCAAGATCCACATCAGGTTTGGGTGTTGAATAATGTGACATGATATGATCAGATGTACAGTATGTAGACACCTGACTATTACACCCATGCTTGATAAACATCATTTTAAAGCCATGAGCACTAATATGGAATTGTCCCATCTATTGCTGCCTTCAATCTTCTGGGCGTGTTTTTACTTTCCACTAAATTTTGGAACATGTCAGAAGGGATTTGTGGTCATTGTATGCTCTAATGGCATTAATGAAGTCACGCAAGATGGTCTCGTTCGCAATTTGCGTCCCCATTCATCCCAAAAGTTGTTCAGTGGGGTTGAGGTCAGGGCTCTGTGCAGACACTTGTTTTCTTCCACTCAAACATCAACACACCATGTCTCCATGGAACTCATTTAGTGCACAGGGGCATTGTTATGCTGGAACCTCTTAGATCCAGGGAAAGAAAATTGTAATGCTACATCATCTGAGACAAAATGATTATGTAGTTAAAACTCTTTTCTTGCAGACTCTACCTTTTTGGACATTGCAGTGACTAACTCTATAATGACTGATGGTGAGGAATCGTTTGAAACCACAACAAAACTGCACGAGCAAGAAGGCGTTTACAAATCATGTTGTGGCCAAACCTAGTCATAGGGTTATGATTTCTTTTTTGGACTGCACATAAAGGTTTTTCTAACTTAAGAACAACGCTCAGACCTTTTAATTAGCAGTTATTTTACTGACTGTAAGAAAATACCAGCAACATCTGATTCACAGTATTACAAAGTGTATGAGGAATTTCTCTGGGAGAAAATAAGATGATAACCAGAGCTGTTACAGGAACATAATCAACAGTGGAGACCAGTTACAATTGAATTTATATAAGCAAATACAGTACTTAAGGAAGAATTATGGCAGTGAGTCATATGTTTCAGTTGGCAATAATCCTTTTAACCCTAGCAGATATAGTGAGCAGCTTCTCATTTCTTAAACAATCAAGTCAGAAGATCTTATTGTATCTTCTGGTAGTGGAAAATATGTTACTGTGTTGGGTCAAATTGGCCTGAAATGAATGAGATAGCTGAAATGACTGGAATTCGGTTAATACCTCTCCAACACACCATTAAATCAAAGAATGCTTTAATAATGCTTCAATAATCAGCTTTGTTAATGAAATGTGGTTGGATATAAATCAGGGTCGACCATGATCAACAATCACTTAAAACACTTTTTGAAGTTGCGTTGTAAAAAAAAAAAAAAAGTAAAATTCACAACTATTTAATAGTGAAACTGAGAGCATTTTTACATTTACAGTATAGGGAAAACTTACAGGATTAGGACTAAGCTGTAGGTCTATAAGAAAACCACTTGTTACTCAGACTAATAAAAAAATCCTTCAGTTTGCTAGGGAGCATAAACATTGCCCTCTGGAGCAAAGGAAAAAAAAAAGTCATGTGGTCTCATGAGTTTAGATTGAGCCTATTCCAGAGCGATGAGCGTGTCAGGGTAAGAAGAGAAGCACATGTAGCGATGCACCTATCGTGCATAGTTCCCACTGAACAAGCCTGTGGAGACAGTGTTATGATCTAGGGTTGGTTTAGTTATTCAGGTCTATATATTTTATGTGGCAAGTCAGATGATGACCCGAATGACCAAAGTATCATATCTATGAATATAATATTTCATCATATTCCAATCATATTCACGGCTGAAATTGAGAAAGGTGGGAGCATGCAGAATCATTTTCATACATGAATTGGCCGCCACAGACTTTTGGGCGCTGGAAAAACTTAACAGAATGTGTTGCGTCTTCCATCATCATTACAAGATCTTGGCCAAATCTTAATGCAAGTCTGAATGGTTGTCAAAACAACCCCACTGTGAATGTGCGCCCTAATCAAAGCAAAATGTGGTCCAACAAAATGCTAGCTAACTATTAAAGTATGAGGCTTTTTTTTTTGTCTGGCATTGTATTGTCTGGCAAAGTGTATTTTCCTACAGCACCATATGTGCAAAATGTTTTATCCTTGAGATCCCACAGCAGACTGCCAGCAATCGCATTTTGTTAATTACTAAACAACACAAAATGCTTATAGTAACATTTAGTAATGGCACCTTATGTTACTAAAAATGGTAGTGCACGGTCCACCATCCCGATGCCTTTCCTATGGAGGAAAAAATTACAAAGTTGGTTGAAAAACACTGACACTGGAGTGTTCTTGCATAAATTTCCAGTAAATTGGTCCTTACTGTACATTTATGCATTATTCTACTCAAGCAATGATATCATGTTTTAGGTAATTTCCACATTATTCATGAGAATGGAGGGACAATATGATCTTAGTGCCTTTGCCCATGGTGTAGTTGTTGGAGCATAAGGTTTTTAGGCTTAGACCCTTTGGGTCTCGACAGCTACAACTGTATCATAGCTACTGTAATTATAGTACTGTATTATAGCTAATGCAAAACTAAAGATACAAACCAAAGACAAAACATGACTAAAGGTTGGAGTGGCATGATAGCTCTGATTTGAGAAATAAGAAATAAACTGAAAAACATAAAGCCTTAAAAACAAATGGTCAAGTGCAGTTAATGTTGAAGTCTTTAGAATGAATAGGATTAAGATAAATACTTATGAAAACATTCATTCATTAAGACATTCTCTTCTTGTATGTAACACTAAATAGCGGCAATATATTCATGAAACTATTGTGACTCTCAAATATCGAGAGACTGTTATATAACTGATTCTTATCCGCATGTGCTTGCTTAAGAAGGCAGTATGATCTCAGCTTCCTCTTAGCATTGTCTCACTGTAAATGTAATTTCCTGCTTTTCTCTCCAACATCCATGAAGGGATAATAAAAGGCTACGAGATTTCCAGGCAGCACTGTTTAAAGAAAGTGAAATACATACATTTTTGCCATGATTAACATTTATAGTTGTGTTTGAACACATTTTGTTTTTGCTGAAACCTCAGCCTCGATCTCGAGTTCTTGAGAAACTTTCAGAAAATAATTAAGTGGGTAAGAGAGATGTTTAGTCTGCAACTCATCCAGCACAGAGTAGACATTATTATCACGTTACTAGTTATTCATATGAGCATAAGTCTTTAAAAAGTGCTTTTGTAAATTCTTTAATCTTGTAATCAAAATCTTGACATCTGGGTCATTGTGGCCATAAGTGATGCTAGGACATTTCATTTTATATTACAAATATTATATGTTTAGATTTTTTAGAAATGCAGTCGGTATGTGGACTTTCTTGCTACATTAGAAATGTTTCTACCTTAACAGTCTAGTGAATAAACTTTTACATATAATGAATGTGTTGTGAGATACTCTTATAAGATACTCCAAAACACAGGAAACCAGAATTTCCTGACCTTCCACTTGTATAAGTATGTTTAAACCTATCCTTCCACAAATTAGAAAGTGGACTTTCCCACAGCTGCAGAGAGTTATGGAGCAGAGAAAATCCCACTGAGGTCATCAATAAACTCTCAGCATGGGTTAAGTTACAGCCTCTTACATCATGGATGAAATGACAAAGCGACCGCTGTGATAACACGCCTCCAAGTGGACTGGGGTGAGATGTAACGAACTCACGTTCATTCCTTATGTGCTCACATCTCCATGACGAATATTTGCATGCTATTTCATGAGTGTTGGATTTCTTTCATTTTAGCCTTTAAACAAACCACAGCCACACAAACCTTTTTTTTTTTAACTGTACAAGAACGTGTTACTTCTGCATTTCAACTTTGGCTTTGAGCCTCTCCGTAAAATGCTCCATCAGGATGTGGGTGTTTGAAATCAGAAGTGGAGACCAGTACAGACAGCAAGCTGGCACGAGAGAGAGAGAGAGAGAGAGAGAGAGAGAGAGTTTTACAATGACTTAAAGGCTACTTTTGATAATGAGGTAAATAATTTTTTTTTTTTTAAAGTTCTCTTGTACTTTTACTGACTACAGGTGATGTGGTGGTTTAACAGCAAATGCTCTGAATTAGTGAGCCGAAATCCATGGTTTCAGAATCACAGTTATAGGCCAGGGGTAGCTCAGTGGTTAAGGCATTGGACTACGGTTCGGAAGATCCCAGGTTCAAACCCCACAACCACCAAGTTGCCACTGTTGGGCCCTTGAGCAAGGCCCTTAACCCTCAACTGCTCAGATAAAAATGTAAGTCGCTCTGGATAATCTGGATATAACACATTCCTCCTGTTCCTCCAGCACTGCCTGACCGTTCCCACCATCTCTCAGTGATATAAGAAGACATGCACCTAGACTGTAGGTGGTGGGATGAACTTGGATGTCTCTGGATGTCTCTGGATGTCTGTACAGCCGAGTCACTGGCAAAAGACAGATCTGCTTCTTAGAGGTTTGGGTTCTACCCACCTTATAGCACTTTTTTAAATTGCTCTGGATAAAAGCATCTGCCAAATGTCTAAAAGTAAATGTATCATGAGTACCCTGTGCTGTGACCCCAATAATGTTACTGTACCTTAATGGTATGTACAGTATATGTCCCAAATAAAGACATGGACCCAATCAAAAAATGCAGCTGCCTTATTTTTTTTTTTTTTGTGCTATGGAAAGAGCTGAAAAAAGTGCATTATATCAAGTATATATAAACCCTCGATCTCAAGCTTCAACATTTTTTTTACCTATTCTTATAAGCTTAATATTATACAAATTGAAAGCTTCTGCCTCATTTGAGATTCGAAAAATGACCAATATGTTAAAAAATAAAATGATTATAAAACCTTTTCAACTTTTATTTATCATTTATTTTATCTCACAGGGAGTGTTACCTAACATAGCATTAAAAGCACATATCATACAGCATAATAATTACTGTATTCTAAGGGGGGGAGCGAGTCAATATTAAATATTGTAAAACAGCGGCATCTTGTGGCCGATAGGTGGTAAAGGGAAAACTGCGATCATCTTAAATCCGGCAAGTGGTGGTCTCGTGTAGCGTGAATACCGGAATAGAAAGCGGGTATGGGATTTAAAAAAAAAAACTCTAATACATTCATACTATTCATATATAAACATTAAGCTGTATCTCAAAAACAAGATTTATACAAATTTTTAAAATACATTTTTGGGTACTATATTGTAAAAGATAAAATACACCGGTAAAAACTCTCCACTTTTCTTTTTTTATTAATCACAAAAAAATACAATTACAATATTGAAAAAATAAAAGTACAATATTTGGGTAAAAAGAATAATTATAAAATTAACTATACGCAATTAAATAAAAGATATACATTATAAGCAAACTAAAATGACAAAAGCTGCACTTAATTTCCGAGGAAGCAGGAGTCAGTGACGTCATCTGTACGGATTTGTTGGAAGTGTAGTTCCTTCTATCAGTTTTGTAGTCTTTCTCAGTGGAATTGGTTTTTATTTAAGTTCAGCTTTGTTCTGTGTGAGATTTTAAAAAGCGTGTATGATAAATGACAGAATTACAGTTACATTAACCAGAAGTAGAGCTGCTGCCATTTATTATTATTATTATTATTATTATTATTATTATTATTTTAGATTTGTGGCAGATTTACCTATTTATGGCAATTTAAAATATTTCCTTAAATTAAACAAATGTCTACAAAATATATATACTTAAATTTTTAATTATTTTAGACACTGAAAAGTGCAGGGTCATATTATACAATGTGAAAGAGGAGGAGTCAAGGCGCACCAGAAGTGACGTATGACCCGGTCCAGGCCCTTCTATCAAAAGCAGAAAGAAAGCGCGCGCAGAGGCAGTTTGGAGCAGCTGTGGTTCAGAAGTCCCACGCGCGTGCATTTGTTTTCATTTTTTACACAAAGCTTAATCAGAGAAAAAGGCGCGCTTCCTGATCTGATTCTAGTCAGACTCCGAGAGCCAGAGCATCACCGCTGAGACGCGCTGAACCTATTTACTTAGTTGTTGTTTATTTAAATATTAGATTAAAACCCCCGCAAAAATGTTCGAGGCCCGGCTGGTTCAAGGCTCCATCCTGAAGAAGGTGCTGGAAGCTCTGAAGGATCTGATCACCGAGGCGTGCTGGGACGTGAGCTCGTCGGGCATCTCTCTGCAGAGCATGGACTCGTCTCATGTGTCCCTGGTGCAGCTCACATTGCGCAGCGACGGCTTCGACTCGTACCGCTGCGACAGGAACCTCGCCATGGGGGTGAACCTCAGCAGGTCAGGCCTCACACACATGGACACACCTGTAATATCACCACTGGCGTTTAAATATCATATACTGGATATCATGTACTTTTAAATATCATGTACTGGAGTTTAAAAAAACTTTTATGTTTAAGCATAACGTATTTAAACATGGCGGACATGTAAGAACATGTCTGTGTTATGCGCATGCGCGTTTCGAGCCTGTCTTAAGACGGGATACAAGAACTTTTTAAATAAATGTGCAAGCGCTACATTTTACACACAATTCACTTTTAATGCTACGATTTATTATTGCGTAAATCAGTTAAACCTTAGAAAAGAACACCGAATGCATCCGTCAATCTCGCGCTTTTTTGTCTCTTGCGTGTGACGTAATTTTCGCGCGCACAGCCACTGTTGGCGGGAATCTTTAACTCGCGCGCAGCAGAATGTACTAGCATAGTGGCTAATCTTTTAAACATCGCGCGAACAGGATTTTATTGTTGTTAATCATTGGTACTACAAAATTTTATAATGGTTACCTTCAACTTTAGTGGTAACCACGGAGTTATTTATTAGGATTATTAAGATGTATGTTTTTCTTTCTTATGAAATAATTTTACAAGATAAATAATTAGTTATGGGTGAGAAAGTATTCACTGCCTTTGTAGTTTAGTGTGTAGTCTATATTTACACTTATTAAAATTAGCATAACTACTCTCTCCACTGCTGAGCATTTTTCTTGGACAATAAATAATTAAAAGCTTAAATTGGTTATTTTCTTTTACTCACCGATAAATGTTTAGTTAGCTCATTCATTTAAAACTGCAAATAGTTAAACTGACCTTTTAGTTAAATAGTCATATTTCTAGTAAGTTGTTTTGTAGCAGTGCCAAAAGCAACTTGAAGTTGTTTCTAAATGTCATGGCGATGCAAACAAAAACTGTGTGAAAAAATAACACAACCTGTTTAGTTTGGATGGTTTACATTGTTTTGCAACAGAAAGTATTATGTTTTTGGTTTCAATGAATTTGTGATTTGTGATTAACAGTGTTTTGTACACTTGTTTTTCTTTACCAGTATGTCCAAAATCCTGAAGTGTGCTGGGAATGAGGACATCATTACACTGAAAGCAGAGGACAATGCAGATACTCTGGCACTGGTTTTCGAAACTCTTAGTGAGTTGCGCTTTAGTAAATTTACTCATTCAAACCATCTCATAGAGACATGCATAATTGAGTCTTAATTTGAATATGTTCATGAGTATAATGATCTTGTGATTACTTTCAGACCAGGAGAAAGTCTCGGATTATGAGATGAAATTGATGGACTTGGATGTGGAGCAGCTTGGAATTCCAGTAAGTGTTCAGATATCCACTGCCGAAAGATTCACAGATCACACATCATAAATGTAAACAAGAGTGAAAATAACTAAATAGAAAATATCTTCGTGTGGTATGGACTTTTTGTAGTTAAAAGGACATGAACAACACTAGTGGGGTGTTTGGGGGAAATATGTAGAACTTTTTAATACACTGATTGCATTCTGGAGTTGTTTAAAGAAGCAGTGCTGTTTATGATAGTTCTTAAAGATGATCAAACGGTTTTATTTTTGCTGTATATTCAGTGAGTAACCTCTCATGTTTTTGTGTTTTTATAGGAGCAAGAGTACAGCTGTGTAGTAAAGATGCCTTCTGGTGAATTTGCCCGTATTTGCCGGGATCTGTCCCAAATCGGTGACGCTGTGATGATCTCCTGTGCTAAAGACGGAGTGAAGTTCTCTGCCAGTGGTGAACTAGGAACTGGAAACATCAAACTGTCCCAAACCAGCAACGTAGACAAAGAGGACGAAGCTGTAAGAGCAGTTTGTTGAGTTTTTAGTCCAAGGCAGGTTTTCTACGATTATTTATTCTATTGCCTTGGTAACATGTTTTATCCTTTTTATTAGGTCACGATTGAGATGAACGAACCTGTCCAGCTCATTTTTGCTCTGAACTACTTGAATTTCTTTACCAAGGCCACTCCTTTATCCAAAACAGTCACACTCAGCATGTCTGCAGATATTCCACTCGGTAAGACACACCATTATTTGTTAAGGCTCAACTTGTATAGTCTTTTATCCAGTTTTGTCATACATAATTTTTATTTTTAATTACACATCCTGACATTTTATTTTTTTATTCACTTTTTTTTCTCTCTCTCTCTTTCAGTGGTGGAGTACAAGATTGCAGATATGGGTCACATTAAGTACTACCTGGCTCCTAAGATTGATGAGGAATCATCATAAACTCTCACATAAATTCTCACCTGCTTCAGTCCCAACTATTCCTGCTTAACTGGTACATTAGTTGTTCCTGGGCTCCCAAGTCAGCAAACAGACACAACAGACTGTCCAATCAGTGAAGGTCACATTTACATGTGCTATGTTTAAAAAAAAAAAAAAAAAAAAATTGTTTTTCCCCCTTTTTTTCATTTTGATTATTGCTCTGATCTGCCTCTTTAAGCACTAGGGGTTTGTCTATCCTCATTCCAATACTTTGTAGATAAAAAATATCTGTAAATATGCCAATTTGGAATTTTCATCTGTTTCCCACTAATAAACATTTTGTAATGTGTGAAGGTGTGAATTACTATTTTTCCCCCCCTTTTTTTCTTAAAATTACTCTAACCTCACAGTATGTTGTAATCATTTTTTTTTATAGGCAACCTTGATCAAATTCATGGAACCCTTTTTTATTTTTTTTATTTTTTTTTTTTAAAACGGGTTTGTGCTAGGATCTTTAGAAACAGTCATGCACAATAATTGTACTGGTGTCCAGTAAGACTACATACATGTGTAATGGGGTAAACTGTTCTATAGCAAACCCAATTATGAGAAAGTAGATATGGTTATTATTAAGCTGATAATTTCTCCCTTATTGAGTAGAAGTGATGATTCTTAATGTTTAGGCAGCTGTAAATGAGTGTTTTCAGTTCTCAGTCGCGTTTAAATGACTAGCCCTTGCGTCAACGATAGAAGACAAAATGCCGAAGACCTCAGTTGTGTGGGAGCACTTTAAATTGATTGACGACAAAACAAAGGCAGTGTGTCAAATATGCGATTTGAAACTGGCCTACTTAGTTCTGTAAGTAGTACGAAACTATATTGGCATAAAAATGAGCTTTCATCTGCCACATTAATCAGTAATTTTTTACACATTAAAACGTGCATTTAATTTGCTTGAAAAATACTTGTGAATACTGCACGGCAGTCTTAAGGTACGGTAGCCCACCCTAGTAATAATTTGTCTAAAGGTACATCCCTAGGTATCGCAGCCATCAACCTCAGCATGCTCAACCAAACTGAAAAAGTTCACAGCAGCTCCTACAATTTTGAAAACCAATAATGGAGAAAAAAAAGAGGGAGGTAACAGATGCCATAGTTGATTTCATTGCTATGGATTTGAGACCCGTTAATGTAGTTGAAGGCAAAGGCTTTAAAAAAATTAATCAAGAAGATGGAGCCCAACTACAATGTCCCAAACCGTGCTAGTATTTCAAACACCCTGTCTTTAAAGTACAGTGATCTTCAAGGCCAAATGTCTATCATTAAAAATGCAACAGCCTTGAGTTTCACAACGGACATTTGGACCTCGGTGAGTATGGAGGTGTATATGGTGGCCAACTGTCATTTTTTATCTCAGGAGTGGGAGCTCTACCTTTGTTCTGGAAACCAAAGCATTTGAGTTGAGCCATACGGTAGTCAACATTGCACAACAGCTTGGAGACGCGACGAACGTATTCGCTATTCCAAATTATAAGCGAGTAGCCGTTGTTTATGACAATGCCAGCAATGTGAAGCTGTGCACCGAGACGTTGAAGGAAGAACCGGAGAAATGGGGCAACACTGAAGGGGTCTGCTGCTCGGGACACACCCTACAGCTATGCATAAATAGAGTTCTAAAACAGGACCGACTACGTCGCACAGTTGCGGCTGCCAGGAATCTCGTGGGACACTTCAAAAAAAGTGCAAAGGCTACAGCTGTATTGAAAGAGAAACAAACGCAGCAGAACGTTGCACAACACAAACTAATTCAAGATGTTGCTACTCGTTGGAACTCGTTGGATCTTGACCTGAAGAGGAGGATGATAGCCCTGCCATTAGAGAAATGAAGAACACCCTTATCACGGTGATAGACAGCAGATGGCAACTGTTAAGTTTGGAACCCAGCAGCATCTACCTCCTTTCTTTAGCACTAGACCAGCGATTCAAGCTCCTAAAATTCCCTGAGAAAGAGAAGAAGGACCTCATGTATCAACGCTGCGTATGCACAAAAACTTTGCTTACGCCAGTTTTCACGCTCACGGTCGGATTTACTAACAGTGAAATTAACGTGAGAATGTGCGTTCTTCCACGCCAACTTCATGTCTGGCGTACGTGTATTTCTTGTCTGTTTGTTTTATTTCCGTTGGCGACTCCTAGAGGCAATTATGTTAAATTGCACACTACAAAGTATCGCACCAACACGTGAAAAACATTGCTATTAATTTAGAATTGATAAAATGGGTTAATTGACACAATTTTTTCTGCAAATTATGTGATTTAGAACATAAAAAAGCATTTGCAAATGTATACAACCCTTAGTCTATGGCAATGGCAGTGTTGGCCTTATTAGAGGACATTGTAAGTGGCCGAATCCGAAGGGACGCGTTTTTAGGGATTACAGTGATTTTCTGGCCCACGATTATGACTGGCTTATCAGCCGTTTCAGATTTCCAAGAACTATCCTCTTGGAGCTCTGTGCTGAGTTGGGTCCAAATTTGGAAAGAGAGACCGCTCGGGGTTAAGCCAGTCGTCTTTAAACCGTGCAATGCCAGCTGTGTGGGACGGGATCATCCGCATGTTTAGCAGGTATATAAGGTTTCCATACCATGCAGTTGACCAGCCAAACATTAAAGCGCAATTTGCAGCGATCGCCGCTTTTTTGCTAATGTAATCGGAGCGATCGACTACACGCACACTGCTATAAAGGCGCCATCTGAAGACGAATTTGCATACGTGAATCGGAAACATTTCCAATCAATAAATGTGCAAATATGTGATGCTCAAATGCGCCTAACAAATATTGTGGCAAGGTGGCCTGGGTCAACCCATGATTCATTCATCCTCACAAACAGCATGGTTGGGATGAGGCTCCAGGGTGGCAGGGTGCGCGATGGGTGGCTTTTTGGTGAGTGATGTATTTAAAGATATTATTCCAGCTTTTTTTTTTTTTTTCCAAGTTATTTTTAAATTATTTTTTTATTAATTCCGGAGGACAAACTTGCAAATAACACAGTTTTTCTCCAGTCTACCTCCGATAGGAGCACCTCCAATTCACATTCTGTGAAGTGTCTCTTCTTGCTTGCTTTTGCCATTGCTTTTTTATTTGGTTTTGCCAAAGTGGAGTCATTACCATATTTATACAAGGGAGGAAGCGAGGAGGGGTTTTGCGCTCGTGCACTCAATTTTATGTTAATTCGGATGTACAAAGAAATTATGCGTGGGATTCCGCGTACGCAGTGTTTCATGCATCAGATTTTTTAAGTATGAATTCAACGCAAGTCTTTGTACATGAGGCCCCTGCTCTGTAGAGGTAGGCCTTTGTAGAACTGCTCCAGGTGTTGTTTGACAATGAGAAAATTTTTCCCAGCAAGCACTGTGGGAACCTGGCCCAGTGATGTGCTTTATTAACCGTGGTATGAACTTGGTTTAAATTTTTTGCTTCTGCTGTACTCGGAGGTTCCCACCACTAATTTGCCTTGGACCGAAAAGAGTTCGGCTCTGCAGATGAAATCATGCGTGATGAAAACCCTGTCGTTTGCTCTCCTAGCCCTGGAACGCGACGAGCTAGTCCTGCTCCACCACCGTATGTTGAGGCATCACAGTACAGGATCAGTTTCTAGTTTTCATCCTAGGGCTCTAACACCCTGCTGGATTGCAGAAGTTCCTTAGCGTGCTTGAAAGCTGTTTCCTGCTCATGTCCTCAGAGAGTAGGCGCATTGACGGATCCACATCCTATTGTAAACGTACGACAGTCTTGAGTAGGATTTAAGCTCAGCTGCTTTGACTTTTGTTGGCAGTGGATGCAGTCCCATCACACCCTCCATGGTGCACTGGAAAATAGGTGGACTGGAGCTCACGCCTGAAGATGGTCTTGAATATGGGAAGAGTCCCCTTTAAGAATTTTTGCTGTCATGAACTTTCTCATGATTCCTCATTTAGTCGAGTCAGTGGATAGACCTGGCTCACCACGCACTGCACCACGTTCCCTCCGATCCTCCAGCACTGCTCGCCTCATATTCAATAGAATGCATTAATTACTGTCTACTATTCACTCATTTAATTTATGGCTGATTGGGTTTCTGCAGGCTGTTTTTTTTTACCATCTACTGTACATACTTGGATTGTTTATTGCGAGAGGTCTTGTGGTATTTTCTAAGCAACGCTCTGTCTCTTCCCTTGTAACGTCCTCTGCTTCGCTAGAAGGGTTTCAGTCCTGAACGTAGAGCAGTTCGTGTGTTTATGCTGGATCTTTACCCATGTTACTGCTGAGGTCCAGCTCTGTAGAGGTAGGCCTTTGTAGAACTGCTCCAGGGTACAAGCGGTAACTGTTGAGCTGGCTGTGAGAGAGAATGGTGTTTATCTAGACATACGGTAAAACCTCGCTGCGAGCAGGGTTCGAACCTGCGCGGGGAAACCCCATTGGATTTCGAGTCCAACGCCTTAACCTCTCGGCCATCACAGCTCCGGTGGGACGCGGCGTACCTAAATGTTGTCGAACCACCAAACTTGTAAAAGAAAAACTCTTTCTAACATTCTGCTCAAAATTCTTCTTTACTTTGTGAAGATCTTCATGTGCTCTGTTGGGCTTCTATGTCCTTGAGATCATCACAGCTCCTTACTGGTTAAGCCATCAGGCACCCTTCCATGATAATTTCTACACAAGACTGTATGTATGAAGGCTGGTATCGGTTCTGGCAGATCCCCATTATGACTGCTGAAAGCATGATCCAGGTGTTGTTTGACAATGAGAAAATTTTTCCTAGCAAACACTGTGGGAACCTGGCCCAGTGATGTGCTTTATTAACCGTGGTATGAACTTGGTTTAAATTTTTTGCTTCTGCTGTACTCTGTGGTTCCCACCACTAATTTGCCTTGGACTGAAAAGAGTTCGGCTCTGCAGATGAAATCATGCGTGATGAAAACCCTGTCGTTTGCTCTCCTAGCCCTGGAACGCGACGAGCTAGTCCTGCTCCACCACCGTATGTTGAGGCATCACAGTACAGGATCAGTTTCTAGTTTTCATCCTAGGGCACTAACACCCTGCTGGATTGCAGAAGTTCCTTAGCGTGCTTGAAAGCTGTTTCCTGCTCATGTCCTCAGAGAGTAGGCGCATTGACGGATCCACATCCTATTGTAAACGTACGACAGTCTTGAGTAGGATTTAAGCTCAGCTGCTTTGACTTTTGTTGGCAGTGGATGCAGTCCCATCACACCCTCCATAGTGCACTGGAAAATAGGTGGACTGAAGCTCACGCCTGAAGGTGGTCTTGAATATGGGAAGAGTCCCCTACAAGAATTTTTGCTGTCATGAACTTTCTCATGATTCCTCATTTAGTCGAGTCAGTAGATAGACCTGGCTCAAGTCTAACTTGATGTCTTTCTGCCATCTAAATAAACCTTCTATTCTATCTTGTATTTTTGGAACAGGGTGTTGTTTCGCAGGTAGCAACTTGAATGCACAGGTAGAATGTAAAAATTTCCCTTTTCGCTGCGAGCAGGGTTCGAACCTGCGCGGGGAAACCCCATTGGATTTCAAGTCCAACGCCTTAACCACTCGGCCATCGCAGCCACCTGGGGTGTGGTGTTCATATGAACTGTTTTCCCGCTCCATATTCAATAGAATGCATTAATTACCGTCTACTATTCACTCATTTAATTTATGGCTGATTGGGTTTCTGCAGGCTGTTTTTTTTAACCATCTACTGTACATACTTGGATTGTTTATTGCGAGAGGTCTTGTGGTATTTTCTAAGCAACGCTCTGTCTCCTCCCTTGTAACGTCCTCTGCTTCGCTAGAAGGGTTTCAGCCCTGAATGTAGAGCAGTTCGTGGGTTTATGCTGGATCTTTACCCATGTTACTGCTGAGGTCCAGCTCTGTAGAGGTAGGCCTTTGTAGAACTGCTCCAGGGTACAAGCGGTAACTGTTGAGCTGGCTGTGAGAGAGAATGGTGTTTATCTAGACATACGGTAAAACCTCGCTGCGAGCAGGGTTCGAACCTGCGCGGGGAAACCCCATTGGATTTCGAGTCCAACGCCTTAACCTCTCGGCCATCACAGCTCCGGTGGGACGCGGCGTACCTAAATGTTGTCGAACCACCAAACTTGTAAAAGAAAAACTCTTTCTAACATTCTGCTCAAAATTCTTCTTTACTTTGTGAAGATCTTCATGTGCTCTGTTGGGCTTCTATGTCCTTGAGATCATCACAGCTCCTTACTGGTAAAGCCATCAGGCACCCTTCCATGATAAGTTCTACACAAGACTGTATGTATGAAGGCTGGTATCGGTTCTGGCAGATCCCCATTATGACTGCTGAAAGCATGATCCAGGTGTTGTTTGACAATGAGAAATTTTTTCCTAGCAAACACTGTGGGAACCTGGCCCAGTGATGTGCTTTATTAACCGTGGTATGAACTTGGTTTAAATTTTTTGCTTCTGCTGTACTCGGAGGTTCCCACCACTAATTTGCCTTGGACTGAAAAGAGTTCGGCTCTGCAGATGAAATCATGCGTGATGAAAACCCTGTCGTTTGCTCTCCTAGCCCTGGAACGCGACGAGCTAGTCCTGCTCCACCACCGTATGTTGAGGCATCACAGTACAGGATCAGTTTCTAGTTTTCATCCTAGGGCACTAACACCCTGCTGGATTGCAGAAGTTCCTTAGCGTGCTTGAAAGCTGTTTCCTGCTCATGTCCTCAGAGAGTAGGCGCATTGACGGATCCACATCCTATTGTAAACGTACGACAGTCTTGAGTAGGATTTAAGCTCAGCTGCTTTGACTTTTGTTGGCAGTGGATGCAGTCCCATCACACCCTCCATAGTGCACTGGAAAATAGGTGGACTGGAGCTCACGCCTGAAGGTGGTCTTGACTATGGGAAGAGTCCCCTACAAGAATTTTTGCTGTCATGAACTTTCTCATGATTCCTCATTTAGTCGAGTCAGTAGATAGACCTGGCTCAAGTCTAACTTGATGTCTTTCTGCCATCTAAATAAACCTTCTATTCTATCTTGTATTTTTGGAACAGGGTGTTGTTTCGCAGGTAGCAACTTGAATGCACAGGTAGAATGTCAGCCACCTGGGGTGTGGTGTTCATATGAACTGTTTTCCCGCTCCATATTCAATAGAATGCATTAATTACCGTCTACTATTCACTCATTTAATTTATGGCTGATTGGGTTTCTGCAGGCTGTTTTTTTTAACCATCTACTGTACATACTTGGATTGTTTATTGCGAGAGGTCTTGTGGTATTTTCTAAGCAACGCTCTGTCTCCTCCCTTGTAAGGTCCTCTGCTTCGCTAGAAGGGCTTCAGCCCTGAATGTAGAGCAGTTTGTGGGTTTATGCTCTATCTTTACCCATGTTACTGCTGAGGTCCAGCTCTGTAGAGGTAGGCCTTTGTAGAACTGCTCCAGGGTACAAGCGGTAACTGTTGAGCTGGCTGTGAGAGAGAATGGTGTTTATCTAGACATACGGTAAAACCTCGCTGCGAGCAGGGTTCGAACCTGCGCGGGGAAACCCCATTGGATTTCGAGTCCAACGCCTTAACCTCTCGGCCATCACAGCTCCGGTGGGACGCGGCGTACCTAAATGTTGTCGAACCACCAAACTTGTAAAAGAAAAACTCTTTCTAACATTCTGCTCAAAATTCTTCTTTACTTTGTGAAGATCTTCATGTGCTCTGTTGGGCTTCTATGTCCTTGAGATCATCACAGCTCCTTACTGGTTAAGCCATCAGGCACCCTTCCATGATAAGTTCTACACAAGACTGTATGTATGAAGGCTGGTATCGGTTCTGGCAGATCCCCATTATGACTGCTGAAAGCATGATCCAGGTGTTGTTTGACAATGAGAAAATTTTTCCTAGCAAACACTGTGGGAACCTGGCCCAGTGATGTGCTTTATTAACCGTGGTATGAACTTGGTTTAAATTTTTTGCTTCTGCTGTACTCTGTGGTTCCCACCACTAATTTGCCTTGGACTGAAAAGAGTTCGGCTCTGCAGATGAAATCATGCGTGATGAAAACCCTGTCGTTTGCTCTCCTAGCCCTGGAACGCGACGAGCTAGTCCTGCTCCACCACCGTATGTTGAGGCATCACAGTACAGGATCAGTTTCTAGTTTTCATCCTAGGGCACTAACACCCTGCTGGATTGCAGAAGTTCCTTAGCGTGCTTGAAAGCTGTTTCCTGCTCATGTCCTCAGAGAGTAGGCGCATTGACGGATCCACATCCTATTGTAAACGTACGACAGTCTTGAGTAGGATTTAAGCTCAGCTGCTTTGACTTTTGTTGGCAGTGGATGCAGTCCCATCACACCCTCCATAGTGCACTGGAAAATAGGTGGACTGAAGCTCACGCCTGAAGGTGGTCTTGAATATGGGAAGAGTCCCCTACAAGAATTTTTGCTGTCATGAACTTTCTCATGATTCCTCATTTAGTCGAGTCAGTAGATAGACCTGGCTCAAGTCTAACTTGATGTCTTTCTGCCATCTAAATAAACCTTCTATTCTATCTTGTATTTTTGGAACAGGGTGTTGTTTCGCAGGTAGCAACTTGAATGCACAGGTAGAATGTCAAAATTTCCCTTTTCGCTGCGAGCAGGGTTCGAACCTGCGCGGGGAAACCCCATTGGATTTCAAGTCCAACGCCTTAACCACTCGGCCATCGCAGCCACCTGGGGTGTGGTGTTCATATGAACTGTTTTCCCACTCCATATTCAATAGAATGCATTAATTACCGTCTACTATTCACTCATTTAATTTATGGCTGATTGGGTTTCTGCAGGCTGTTTTTTTTAACCATCTACTGTACATACTTGGATTGTTTATTGCGAGAGGTCTTGTGGTATTTTCTAAGCAACGCTCTGTCTCCTCCCTTGTAACGTCCTCTGCTTCGCTAGAAGGGTTTCAGCCCTGAATGTAGAGCAGTTTGTGGGTTTATGCTGGATCTTTACCCATGTTACTGCTGAGGTCCAGCTCTGTAGAGGTAGGCCTTTGTAGAACTGCTCCAGGGTACAAGCGGTAACTGTTGAGCTGGCTGTGAGAGAGAATGGTGTTTATCTAGACATACGGTAAAACCTCGCTGCGAGCAGGGTTCGAACCTGCGCGGGGAAACCCCATTGGATTTCGAGTCCAACGCCTTAACCTCTCGGCCATCACAGCTCCGGTGGGACGCGGCGTACCTAAATGTTGTCGAACCACCAAACTTGTAAAAGAAAAACTCTTTCTAACATTCTGCTCAAAATTCTTCTTTACTTTGTGAAGATCTTCATGTGCTCTGTTGGGCTTCTATGTCCTTGAGATCATCACAGCTCCTTACTGGTAAAGCCATCAGGCACCCTTCCATGATAAGTTCTACACAAGACTGTATGTATGAAGGCTGGTATCGGTTCTGGCAGATCCCCATTATGACTGCTGAAAGCATGATCCAGGTGTTGTTTGACAATGAGAAATTTTTTCCTAGCAAACACTGTGGGAACCTGGCCCAGTGATGTGCTTTATTAACCGTGGTATGAACTTGGTTTAAATTTTTTGCTTCTGCTGTACTCGGAGGTTCCCACCACTAATTTGCCTTGGACTGAAAAGAGTTCGGCTCTGCAGATGAAATCATGCGTGATGAAAACCCTGTCGTTTGCTCTCCTAGCCCTGGAACGCGACGAGCTAGTCCTGCTCCACCACCGTATGTTGAGGCATCACAGTACAGGATCAGTTTCTAGTTTTCATCCTAGGGCACTAACACCCTGCTGGATTGCAGAAGTTCCTTAGCGTGCTTGAAAGCTGTTTCCTGCTCATGTCCTCAGAGAGTAGGCGCATTGACGGATCCACATCCTATTGTAAACGTACGACAGTCTTGAGTAGGATTTAAGCTCAGCTGCTTTGACTTTTGTTGGCAGTGGATGCAGTCCCATCACACCCTCCATAGTGCACTGGAAAATAGGTGGACTGGAGCTCACGCCTGAAGGTGGTCTTGACTATGGGAAGAGTCCCCTACAAGAATTTTTGCTGTCATGAACTTTCTCATGATTCCTCATTTAGTCGAGTCAGTAGATAGACCTGGCTCAAGTCTAACTTGATGTCTTTCTGCCATCTAAATAAACCTTCTATTCTATCTTGTATTTTTGGAACAGGGTGTTGATTCGCAGGTAGCAACTTGAATGCACAGGTAGAATGTCAGCCACCTGGGGTGTGGTGTTCATATGAACTGTTTTCCCGCTCCATATTCAATAGAATGCATTAATTACCGTCTACTATTCACTCATTTAATTTATGGCTGATTGGGTTTCTGCAGGCTGTTTTTTTTAACCATCTACTGTACATACTTGGATTGTTTATTGCGAGAGGTCTTGTGGTATTTTCTAAGCAACGCTCTGTCTCCTCCCTTGTAACGTCCTCTGCTTCGCTAGAAGGGTTTCAGCCCTGAATGTAGAGCAGTTTGTGGGTTTATGCTGGATCTTTACCCATGTTACTGCTGAGGTCCAGCTCTGTAGAGGTAGGCCTTTGTAGAACTGCTCCAGGGTACAAGCGGTAACTGTTGAGCTGGCTGTGAGAGAGAATGGTGTTTATCTAGACATACGGTAAAACCTCGCTGCGAGCAGGGTTCGAACCTGCGCGGGGAAACCCTATTGGATTTCGAGTCCAACGCCTTAACCTCTCGGCCATCACAGCTCCGGTGGGACGCGGCGTACCTAAATGTTGTCGAACCACCAAACTTGTAAAAGAAAAACTCTTTCTAACATTCTGCTCAAAATTCTTCTTTACTTTGTGAAGATCTTCATGTGCTCTGTTGGGCTTCTATGTCCTTGAGATCATCACAGCTCCTTACTGGTTAAGCCATCAGGCACCCTTCCATGATAAGTTCTACACAAGACTGTATGTATGAAGGCTGGTATCGGTTCTGGCAGATCCCCATTATGACTGCTGAAAGCATGATCCAGGTGTTGTTTGACAATGAGAAATTTTTTCCTAGCAAACACTGTGGGAACCTGGCCCAGTGATGTGCTTTATTAACCGTGGTATGAACTTGGTTTAAATTTTTTGCTTCTGCTGTACTCTGTGGTTCCCACCACTAATTTGCCTTGGACTGAAAAGAGTTCGGCTCTGCAGATGAAATCATGCGTGATGAAAACCCTGTCGTTTGCTCTCCTAGCCCTGGAACGCGACGAGCTAGTCCTGCTCCACCACCGTATGTTGAGGCATCACAGTACAGGATCAGTTTCTAGTTTTCATCCTAGGGCACTAACACCCTGCTGGATTGCAGAAGTTCCTTAGCGTGCTTGAAAGCTGTTTCCTGCTCATGTCCTCAGAGAGTAGGCGCATTGACGGATCCACATCCTATTGTAAACGTACGACAGTCTTGAGTAGGATTTAAGCTCAGCTGCTTTGACTTTTGTTGGCAGTGGATGCAGTCCCATCACACCCTCCATAGTGCACTGGAAAATAGGTGGACTGGAGCTCACGCCTGAAGATGGTCTTGAATATGGGAAGAGTCCCCTACAAGAATTTTTGCTGTCATGAACTTTCTCAAGATTTCTCATTTAGTCCAGTCAGTAGATTGACCTGGCTTAAGTCTAACTTGATGTCTTTCTGCCATCTAGATAAACCTTCTATTCTATCTTGTATTTTTGGAACAGGGTGTTGTTTCGCAGGTAGCAACTTGAATGCACAGGTAGAATGTCAGCCACCTGGGGTGTGGTGTTCATATGAACTGTTTTCCCGCTCCATATTCAATAGAATGCATTAATTACCGTCTACTATTCACTCATTTAATTTATGGCTGATTGGGTTTCTGCAGGCTGTTTTTTTTAACCATCTACTGTACATACTTGGATTGTTTATTGCGAGAGGTCTTGTGGTATTTTCTAAGCAACGCTCTGTCTCCTCCCTTGTAACGTCCTCTGCTTCGCTAGAAGGGTTTCAGCCCTGAATGTAGAGCAGTTTGTGGGTTTATGCTGGATCTTTACCCATGTTACTGCTGAGGTCCAGCTCTGTAGAGGTAGGCCTTTGTAGAACTGCTCCAGGGTACAAGCGGTAACTGTTGAGCTGGCTGTGAGAGAGAATGGTGTTTATCTAGACATACGGTAAAACCTCGCTGCGAGCAGGGTTCGAACCTGCGCGGGGAAACCCCATTGGATTTCAAGTCCAACGCCTTAACCACTCGGCCATCGCAGCCACCTGGGGTGTGGTGTTCATATGAACTGTTTTCCCGCTTCATATTCAATAGAATGCATTAATTACCATCTACTATTTACTCATTTAATTTATGGCTGATTGGGTTTCTGCAGGCTGTTTTTTTTAACCATCTACTGTACATACTTGGATTGTTTATTGCGAGAGGTCTTGTGGTATTTTCTAAGCAACGCTCTGTCTCCTCCCTTGTAACGTCCTCTGCTTCGCTAGAAGGGTTTCAGTCCTGAATGTAGAGCAGTTTGTGGGTTTATGCTGGATCTTTACCCATGTTACTGCTGAGGTCCAGCTCTGTAGAGGTAGGCCTTTGTAGAACTGCTCCAGGGTACAAGCGGTAACTGTTGAGCTGGCTGTGAGAGAGAATGGTGTTTATCTAGACATACGGTAAAACCTCGCTGCAAGCAGGGTTCGAACCTGCGCGGGGAAACCCCATTGGATTTCGAGTCCAACGCCTTAACCTCTCGGCCATCACAGCTCCGGTGGGACGCGGCGTACCTAAATGTTGTCGAACCACCAAACTTGTAAAAGAAAAACTCTTTCTAATATTCTGCTCAAAATTCTTCTTTACTTTGTGAAGATCTTCATGTGCTCTGTTGGGCTTCTATGTCCTTGAGATCATCACAGCTCCTTACTGGTTAAGCCATCAGGCACCCTTCCATAATAAGTTCTACACAAGACTGTATGTATGAAGGCTGGTATCGGTTCTGGCAGATCCCCATTATGACTGCTGAAAGCATGATCCAGGTGTTGTTTGACAATGAGAAATTTTTTCCTAGCAAACACTGTGGGAACCTGGCCCAGTGATGTGCTTTATTAACCGTGGTATGAACTTGGTTTAAATTTTTTGCTTCTGCTGTACTCTGTGGTTCCCACCACTAATTTGCCTTGGACTGAAAAGAGTTCGGCTCTGCAGATGAAATCATGCGTGATGAAAACCCTGTCGTTTGCTCTCCTAGCCCTGGAACGCGACGAGCTAGTCCTGCTCCACCACCGTATGTTGAGGCATCACAGTACAGGATCAGTTTCTAGTTTTCATCCTAGGGCACTAACACCCTGCTGGATTGCAGAAGTTCCTTAGCGTGCTTGAAAGCTGTTTCCTGCTCATGTCCTCAGAGAGTAGGCGCATTGACGGATCCACATCCTATTGTAAACGTACGACAGTCTTGAGTAGGATTTAAGCTCAGCTGCTTTGACTTTTGTTGGCAGTGGATGCAGTCCCATCACACCCTCCATAGTGCACTGGAAAATAGGTGGACTGGAGCTCACGCCTGAAGATGGTCTTGAATATGGGAAGAGTCCCCTACAAGAATTTTTGCTGTCATGAACTTTCTCAAGATTTCTCATTTAGTCCAGTCAGTAGATTGACCTGGCTTAAGTCTAACTTGATGTCTTTCTGCCATCTAGATAAACCTTCTATTCTATCTTGTATTTTTGGAACAGGGTGTTGTTTCGCAGGTAGCAACTTGAATGCACAGGTAGAATGTCAAAATTTCCCTGTTCGCTGCGAGCAGGGTTCGAACCTGCGCGGGGAAACCCCATTGGATTTCAAGTCCAACGCCTTAACCACTCGGCCATCGCAGCCACCTGGGGTGTGGTGTTCATATGAACTGTTTTCCCGCTTCATATTCAATAGAATGCATTAATTACCATCTACTATTTACTCATTTAATTTATGGCTGATTGGGTTTCTGCAGGCTGTTTTTTTTAACCATCTACTGTACATACTTGGATTGTTTATTGCGAGAGGTCTTGTGGTATTTTCTAAGCAACGCTCTGTCTCCTCCCTTGTAACGTCCTCTGCTTCGCTAGAAGGGTTTCAGTCCTGAATGTAGAGCAGTTTGTGGGTTTATGCTGGATCTTTACCCATGTTACTGCTGAGGTCCAGCTCTGTAGAGGTAGGCCTTTGTAGAACTGCTCCAGGGTACAAGCGGTAACTGTTGAGCTGGCTGTGAGAGAGAATGGTGTTTATCTAGACATACAGTAAAACCTCGCTGCAAGCAGGGTTCGAACCTGCGCGGGGAAACCCCATTGGATTTCGAGTCCAACGCCTTAACCTCTCGGCCATCACAGCTCCGGTGGGACGCGGCGTACCTAAATGTTGTCGAACCACCAAACTTGTAAAAGAAAAACTCTTTCTAATATTCTGCTCAAAATTCTTCTTTACTTTGTGAAGATCTTCATGTGCTCTGTTGGGCTTCTATGTCCTTGAGATCATCACAGCTCCTTACTGGTTAAGCCATCAGGCACCCTTCCATGATAAGTTCTACACAAGACTGTATGTATGAAGGCTGGTATCGGTTCTGGCAGATCCCCATTATGACTGCTGAAAGCATGATCCAGGTGTTGTTTGACAATGAGAAATTTTTTCCTAGCAAACACTGTGGGAACCTGGCCCAGTGATGTGTTTTATTAACCGTGGTATGAACTTGGTTTAAATTTTTGGCTTCTGCTGTACTCGGAGGTTCCCACCACTAATTTGCCTTGGACTGAAAAGAGTTCGGCTCTGCAGATGAAATCATGCGTGATGAAAACCCTGTCGTTTGCTCTCCTAGCCCTGGAACGAGACGAGCTAGTCCTGCTCCACCACCGTATGTTGAGGCATCACAGTACAGGATCAGTTTCTAGTTTTCATCCTAGGGCACTAACACCCTGCTGGATTGCAGAAGTTCCTTAGCGTGCTTGAAAGCTGTTTTCTGCTCATGTCCTCAGAGAGTAGGCGCATTGACGGATCCACATCCTATTGTAAACGTACGACAGTCTTGAGTAGGATTTAAGCTCAGCTGCTTTGACTTTTGTTGGCAGTGGATGCAGTCCCATCACACCCTCCATAGTGCACTGGAAAATAGGTGGACTGGAGCTCACGCCTGAAGGTTGTCTTGACTATGGGAAGAGTCCCCTACAAGAATTTTTGCTGTCATGAACTTTCTCATGATTCCTCATTTAGTCGAGTCAGTAGATAGACCTGGCTCAAGTCTAACTTGATGTCTTTCTGCCATCTAAATAAACCTTCTATTCTATCTTGTATTTTTGGAACAGGGTGTTGTTTCGCAGGTAGCAACTTGAATGCACAGGTAGAATGTCAGCCACCTGGGGTGTGGTGTTCATATGAACTGTTTTCCCGCTCCATATTCAATAGAATGCATTAATTACCGTCTACTATTCACTCATTTAATTTATGGCTGATTGGGTTTCTGCAGGCTGTTTTTTTTAACCATCTACTGTACATACTTGGATTGTTTATTGCGAGAGGTCTTGTGGTATTTTCTAAGCAATGCTCTGTCTCCTCCCTTGTAACGTCCTCTGCTTCGCTAGAAGGGTTTCAGCCCTGAATGTAGAGCAGTTTGTGGGTTTATGCTGGATCTTTACCCATGTTACTGCTGAGGTCCAGCTCTGTAGAGGTAGGCCTTTGTAGAACTGCTCCAGGGTACAAGCGGTAACTGTTGAGCTGGCTGTGAGAGAGAATGGTGTTTATCTAGACATACGGTAAAACCTCGCTGCGAGCAGGGTTCGAACCTGCGCGGGGAAACCCCTTTTGGATTTCGAGTCCAACGCCTTAACCTCTCGGCCATCACAGCTCCGGTGGGACGCGGCGTACCTAAATGTTGTCGAACCACCAAACTTGTAAAAGAAAAACTCTTTCTAACATTCTGCTCAAAATTCTTCTTTACTTTGTGAAGATCTTCATGTGCTCTGTTGGGCTTCTATGTCCTTGAGATCATCACAGCTCCTTACTGGTTAAGCCATCAGGCACCCTTCCATGATAAGTTCTACACAAGACTGTATGTATGAAGGCTGGTATCGGTTCTGGCAGATCCCCATTATGACTGCTGAAAGCATGATCCAGGTGTTGTTTGACAATGAGAAATTTTTTCCTAGCAAACACTGTGGGAACCTGGCCCAGTGATGTGCTTTATTAACCGTGGTATGAACTTGGTTTAAATTTTTTGCTTCTGCTGTACTCTGTGGTTCCCACCACTAATTTGCCTTGGACTGAAAAGAGTTCGGCTCTGCAGATGAAATCATGCGTGATGAAAACCCTGTCGTTTGCTCTCCTAGCCCTGGAACGCGACGAGCTAGTCCTGCTCCACCACCGTATGTTGAGGCATCACAGTACAGGATCAGTTTCTAGTTTTCATCCTAGGGCACTAACACCCTGCTGGATTGCAGAAGTTTCTTAGCGTGCTTGAAAGCTGTTTCCTGCTCATGTCCTCAGAGAGTAGGCGCATTGACGGATCCACATCCTATTGTAAACGTACGACAGTCTTGAGTAGGATTTAAGCTCAGCTGCTTTGACTTTTGTTGGCACTGGATGCAGTCCCATCACACCCTCCATAGTGCACTGGAAAATGGGTGGACTGGAGCTCACGCCTGAAGATGGTCTTGAATATGGGAAGAGTCCCCTACAAGAATTTTTGCTGTCATGAACTTTCTCAAGATTCCTCATTTAGTCCAGTCAGTAGATAGACCTGGCTTAAGTCTAACTTGATGTCTTTCTGCCATCTAGATAAACCTTCTATTCTATCTTGTATTTTTGGAACAGGGTGTTGTTTCGCAGGTAGCAACTTGAATGCACAGGTAGAATGTCAAAATTTCCCTGTTCGCTGCGAGCAGGGTTCGAACCTACGCGGGGAAACCCCATTGGATTTCGAGTCCAACGCCTTAACCACTCGGCCATCGCAGCCACCTGGGGTGTGGTGTTCATATGAACTGTTTTCCCGCTCCATATTCAATAGAATGCATTAAATACCGTCTACTATTCACTCATTTAATTTATGGCTGATTGAGTTTCTGCAGGCTGTTTTTTTTAACCATCTACTGTACATACTTGGATTGTTTATTGCGAGAGGTCTTGTGGTATTTTCTAAGCAACGCTCTGTCTCCTCCCTTGTAACGTCCTCTGCTTTGCTAGAAGGGTTTCAGCCCTGAATGTAGAGCAGTTCGTGGGTTTATGCTGGATCTTTACCCATGTTACTGCTGAGGTCCAGCTCTGTAGAGGTAGGCCTTTGTAGAACTGCTCCAGGGTACAAGCGGTAACTGTTGAGCTGGCTGTGAGAGAGAATGGTGTTTATCTAGACATACGGTAAAACCTCGCTGCGAGCAGGGTTCGAACCTGCGCGGGGAAACCCCATTGGATTTCGAGTCCAACGCCTTAACCTCTCGGCCATCACAGCTCCGGTGGGACGCGGCGTACCTAAATGTTGTCGAACCACCAAACTTGTAAAAGAAAAACTCTTTCTAACATTCTGCTCAAAATTCTTCTTTACTTTGTGAAGATCTTCATGTGCTCTGTTGGGCTTCTATGTCCTTGAGATCATCACAGCTCCTTACTGGTAAAGCCATCAGGCACCCTTCCATGATAAGTTCTACACAAGACTGTATGTATGAAGGCTGGTATCGGTTCTGGCAGATCCCCATTATGACTGCTGAAAGCATGATCCAGGTGTTGTTTGACAATGAGAAATTTTTTCCTAGCAAACACTGTGGGAACCTGGCCCAGTGATGTGCTTTATTAACCGTGGTATGAACTTGGTTTAAATTTTTTGCTTCTGCTGTACTCGGAGGTTCCCACCACTAATTTGCCTTGGACTGAAAAGAGTTCGGCTCTGCAGATGAAATCATGCGTGATGAAAACCCTGTCGTTTGCTCTCCTAGCCCTGGAACGCGACGAGCTAGTCCTGCTCCACCACCGTATGTTGAGGCATCACAGTACAGGATCAGTTTCTAGTTTTCATCCTAGGGCACTAACACCCTGCTGGATTGCAGAAGTTCCTTAGCGTGCTTGAAAGCTGTTTCCTGCTCATGTCCTCAGAGAGTAGGCGCATTGACGGATCCACATCCTATTGTAAACGTACGACAGTCTTGAGTAGGATTTAAGCTCAGCTGCTTTGACTTTTGTTGGCAGTGGATGCAGTCCCATCACACCCTCCATAGTGCACTGGAAAATAGGTGGACTGGAGCTCACGCCTGAAGATGGTCTTGAATATGGGAAGAGTCCCCTACAAGAATTTTTGCTGTCATGAACTTTCTCAAGATTTTTCATTTAGTCCAGTCAGTAGATTGACCTGGCTTAAGTCTAACTTGATGTCTTTCTGCCATCTAGATAAACCTTCTATTCTATCTTGTATTTTTGGAACAGGGTGTTGTTTCGCAGGTAGCAACTTGAATGCACAGGTAGAATGTCAAAATTTCCCTGTTCGCTGCGAGCAGGGTTCGAACCTGCGCGGGGAAACCCCATTGGATTTCAAGTCCAACGCCTTAACCACTCGGCCATCGCAGCCACCTGGGGTGTGGTGTTCATATGAACTGTTTTCCCGCTTCATATTCAATAGAATGCATTAATTACCATCTACTATTTACTCATTTAATTTATGGCTGATTGGGTTTCTGCAGGCTGTTTTTTTTAACCATCTACTGTACATACTTGGATTGTTTATTGCGAGAGGTCTTGTGGTATTTTCTAAGCAACGCTCTGTCTCCTCCCTTGTAACGTCCTCTGCTTCGCTAGAAGGGTTTCAGCCCTGAATGTAGAGCAGTTTGTGGGTTTATGCTGGATCTTTACCCATGTTACTGCTGAGGTCCAGCTCTGTAGAGGTAGGCCTTTGTAGAACTGCTCCAGGGTACAAGCGGTAACTGTTGAGCTGGCTGTGAGAGAGAATGGTGTTTATCTAGACATACGGTAAAACCTCGCTGCGAGCAGGGTTTGAACCTGCGCGGGGAAACCCCATTGGATTTCGAGTCCAACGCCTTAACCTCTCGGCCATCACAGCTCCGGTGGGACGCGGCGTACCTAAATGTTGTCGAACCACCAAACTTGTAAAAGAAAAACTCTTTCTAACATTCTGCTCAAAATTCTTCTTTACTTTGTGAAGATCTTCATGTGCTCTGTTGGGCTTCTATGTCCTTGAGATCATCACAGCTCCTTACTGGTTAAGCCATCAGGCACCCTTCCATGATAAGTTCTACACAAGACTGTATGTATGAAGGCTGGTATCGGTTCTGGCAGATCCCCATTATGACTGCTGAAAGCATGATCCAGGTGTTGTTTGACAATGAGAAATTTTTTCCTAGCAAACACTGTGGGAACCTGGCCCAGTGATGTGCTTTATTAACCGTGGTATGAACTTGGTTTAAATTTTTTGCTTCTGCTGTACTCTGTGGTTCCCACCACTAATTTGCCTTGGACTGAAAAGAGTTCGGCTCTGCAGATGAAATCATGCGTGATGAAAACCCTGTCGTTTGCTCTCCTAGCCCTGGAACGCGACGAGCTAGTCCTGCTCCACCACCGTATGTTGAGGCATCACAGTACAGGATCAGTTTCTAGTTTTCATCCTAGGGCACTAACACCCTGCTGGATTGCAGAAGTTCCTTAGCGTGCTTGAAAGCTGTTTCCTGCTCATGTCCTCAGAGAGTAGGCGCATTGACGGATCCACATCCTATTGTAAACGTACGACAGTCTTGAGTAGGATTTAAGCTCAGCTGCTTTGACTTTTGTTGGCAGTGGATGCAGTCCCATCACACCCTCCATAGTGCACTGGAAAATAGGTGGACTGAAGCTCACGCCTGAAGGTGGTCTTGAATATGGGAAGAGTCCCCTACAAGAATTTTTGCTGTCATGAACTTTCTCATGATTCCTCATTTAGTCGAGTCAGTAGATAGACCTGGCTCAAGTCTAACTTGATGTCTTTCTGCCATCTAAATAAACCTTCTATTCTATCTTGTATTTTTGGAACAGGGTGTTGTTTCGCAGGTAGCAACTTGAATGCACAAGTAGAACGTCAAAATTTCCCTTTTCGCTGCGAGCAGGGTTCGAACCTGCGCGGGGAAAGCCCATTGGATTTCAAGTCCAACGCCTTAACCACTCGGCCATCGCAGCCACCTGGGGTGTGGTGTTCATATGAACTGTTTTCGCGCTCCATATTCAATAGAATGCATTAATTACCGTCTACTATTCACTCATTTAATTTATGGCTGATTGGGTTTCTGCAGGCTGTTTTTTTTAACCATCTACTGTACATACTTGGATTGTTTATTGCGAGAGGTCTTGTGGTATTTTCTAAGCAACGCTCTGTCTCCTCCCTTGTAACGTCCTCTGCTTCGCTAGAAGGGTTTCAGCCCTGAATGTAGAGCAGTTCGTGGGTTTATGCTGGATCTTTACCCATGTTACTGCTGAGGTCCAGCTCTGTAGAGGTAGGCCTTTGTAGAACTGCTCCAGGGTACAAGCGGTAACTGTTGAGCTGGCTGTGAGAGAGAATGGTGTTTATCTAGACATACGGTAAAACCTCGCTGCGAGCAGGGTTCGAACCTGCGCGGGGAAACCCCATTGGATTTCGAGTCCAACGCCTTAACCTCTCGGCCATCACAGCTCCGGTGGGACGCGGCGTACCTAAATGTTGTCGAACCACCAAACTTGTAAAAGAAAAACTCTTTCTAACATTCTGCTCAAAATTCTTCTTTACTTTGTGAAGATCTTCATGTGCTCTGTTGGGCTTCTATGTCCTTGAGATCATCACAGCTCCTTACTGGTAAAGCCATCAGGCACCCTTCCATGATAAGTTCTACACAAGACTGTATGTATGAAGGCTGGTATCGGTTCTGGCAGATCCCCATTATGACTGCTGAAAGCATGATCCAGGTGTTGTTTGACAATGAGAAATTTTTTCCTAGCAAACACTGTGGGAACCTGGCCCAGTGATGTGCTTTATTAACCGTGGTATGAACTTGGTTTAAATTTTTTGCTTCTGCTGTACTCGGAGGTTCCCACCACTAATTTGCCTTGGACTGAAAAGAGTTCGGCTCTGCAGATGAAATCATGCGTGATGAAAACCCTGTCGTTTGCTCTCCTAGCCCTGGAACGCGACGAGCTAGTCCTGCTCCACCACCGTATGTTGAGGCATCACAGTACAGGATCAGTTTCTAGTTTTCATCCTAGGGCACTAACACCCTGCTGGTTTGCAGAAGTTCCTTAGCGTGCTTGAAAGCTGTTTCCTGCTCATGTCCTCAGAGAGTAGGCGCATTGACGGATCCACATCCTATTGTAAACGTACGACAGTCTTGAGTAGGATTTAAGCTCAGCTGCTTTGACTTTTGTTGGCAGTGGATGCAGTCCCATCACACCCTCCATAGTGCACTGGAAAATAGGTGGACTGGAGCTCACGCCTGAAGGTGGTCTTGACTATGGGAAGAGTCCCCTACAAGAATTTTTGCTGTCATGAACTTTCTCATGATTCCTCATTTAGTCGAGTCAGTAGATAGACCTGGCTCAAGTCTAACTTGATGTCTTTCTGCCATCTAAATAAACCTTCTATTCTATCTTGTATTTTTGGAACAGGGTGTTGTTTCGCAGGTAGCAACTTGAATGCACAGGTAGAATGTCAGCCACCTGGGGTGTGGTGTTCATATGAACTGTTTTCCCGCTCCATATTCAATAGAATGCATTAATTACCGTCTACTATTCACTCATTTAATTTATGGCTGATTGGGTTTCTGCAGGCTGTTTTTTTTAACCATCTACTGTACATACTTGGATTGTTTATTGCGAGAGGTCTTGTGGTATTTTCTAAGCAACGCTCTGTCTCCTCCCTTGTAACGTCCTCTGCTTCGCTAGAAGGGTTTCAGCCCTGAATGTAGAGCAGTTTGTGGGTTTATGCTGGATCTTTACCCATGTTACTGCTGAGGTCCAGCTCTGTAGAGGTAGGCCTTTGTAGAACTGCTCCAGGGTACAAGCGGTAACTGTTGAGCTGGCTGTGAGAGAGAATGGTGTTTATCTAGACATACGGTAAAACCTCGCTGCGAGCAGGGTTCGAACCTGCGCGGGGAAACCCTATTGGATTTCGAGTCCAACGCCTTAACCTCTCGGCCATCACAGCTCCGGTGGGACGCGGCGTACCTAAATGTTGTCGAACCACCAAACTTGTAAAAGAAAAACTCTTTCTAACATTCTGCTCAAAATTCTTCTTTACTTTGTGAAGATCTTCATGTGCTCTGTTGGGCTTCTATGTCCTTGAGATCATCACAGCTCCTTACTGGTTAAGCCATCAGGCACCCTTCCATGATAAGTTCTACACAAGACTGTATGTATGAAGGCTGGTATCGGTTCTGGCAGATCCCCATTATGACTGCTGAAAGCATGATCCAGGTGTTGTTTGACAATGAGAAATTTTTTCCTAGCAAACACTGTGGGAACCTGGCCCAGTGATGTGCTTTATTAACCGTGGTATGAACTTGGTTTAAATTTTTTGCTTCTGCTGTACTCGGAGGTTCCCACCACTAATTTGCCTTGGACTGAAAAGAGTTCGGCTCTGCAGATGAAATCATGCGTGATGAAAACCCTGTCGTTTGCTCTCCTAGCCCTGGAACGCGACGAGCTAGTCCTGCTCCACCACCGTATGTTGAGGCATCACAGTACAGGATCAGTTTCTAGTTTTCATCCTAGGGCACTAACACCCTGCTGGATTGCAGAAGTTCCTTAGCGTGCTTGAAAGCTGTTTCCTGCTCATGTCCTCAGAGAGTAGGCGCATTGACGGATCCACATCCTATTGTAAACGTACGACAGTCTTGAGTAGGATTTAAGCTCAGCTGCTTTGACTTTTGTTGGCAGTGGATGCAGTCCCATCACACCCTCCATAGTGCACTGGAAAATAGGTGGACTGGAGCTCACGCCTGAAGATGGTCTTGAATATGGGAAGAGTCCCCTACAAGAATTTTTGCTGTCATGAACTTTCTCAAGATTTCTCATTTAGTCCAGTCAGTAGATTGACCTGGCTTAAGTCTAACTTGATGTCTTTCTGCCATCTAGATAAACCTTCTATTCTATCTTGTATTTTTGGAACAGGGTGTTGTTTCGCAGGTAGCAACTTGAATGCACAGGTAGAATGTCAAAATTTCCCTGTTCGCTGCGAGCAGGGTTCGAACCTGCGCGGGGAAACCCCATTGGATTTCAAGTCCAACGCCTTAACCACTCGGCCATCGCAGCCACCTGGGGTGTGGTGTTCATATGAACTGTTTTCCCGCTTCATATTCAATAGAATGCATTAATTACCATCTACTATTTACTCATTTAATTTATGGCTGATTGGGTTTCTGCAGGCTGTTTTTTTAACCATCTACTGTACATACTTGGATTGTTTATTGCGAGAGGTCTTGTGGTATTTTCTAAGCAACGCTCTGTCTCCTCCCTTGTAACGTCCTCTGCTTCGCTAGAAGGGTTTCAGTCCTGAATGTAGAGCAGTTTGTGGGTTTATGCTGGATCTTTACCCATGTTACTGCTGAGGTCCAGCTCTGTAGAGGTAGGCCTTTGTAGAACTGCTCCAGGGTACAAGCGGTAACTGTTGAGCTGGCTGTGAGAGAGAATGGTGTTTATCTAGACATACGGTAAAACCTCGCTGCAAGCAGGGTTCGAACCTGCGCAGGGAAACCCCATTGGATTTCGAGTCCAACGCCTTAACCTCTCGGCCATCACAGCTCCGGTGGGACGCGGCGTACCTAAATGTTGTCGAACCACCAAACTTGTAAAAGAAAAACTCTTTCTAATATTCTGCTCAAAATTCTTCTTTACTTTGTGAAGATCTTCATGTGCTCTGTTGGGCTTCTATGTCCTTGAGATCATCACAGCTCCTTACTGGTTAAGCCATCAGGCACCCTTCCATGATAAGTTCTACACAAGACTGTATGTATGAAGGCTGGTATCGGTTCTGGCAGATCCCCATTATGACTGCTGAAAGCATGATCCAGGTGTTGTTTGACAATGAGAAATTTTTTCCTAGCAAACACTGTGGGAACCTGGCCCAGTGATGTGTTTTATTAACCGTGGTATGAACTTGGTTTAAATTTTTTGCTTCTGCTGTACTCGGAGGTTCCCACCACTAATTTGCCTTGGACTGAAAAGAGTTCGGCTCTGCAGATGAAATCATGCGTGATGAAAACCCTGTCGTTTGCTCTCCTAGCCCTGGAACGAGACGAGCTAGTCCTGCTCCACCACCGTATGTTGAGGCATCACAGTACAGGGTCAGTTTCTAGTTTTCATCCTAGGGCACTAACACCCTGCTGGATTGCAGAAGTTCCTTAGCGTGCTTGAAAGCTGTTTTCTGCTCATGTCCTCAGAGAGTAGGCGCATTGACGGATCCACATCCTATTGTAAACGTACGACAGTCTTGAGTAGGATTTAAGCTCAGCTGCTTTGACTTTTGTTGGCAGTGGATGCAGTCCCATCACACCCTCCATAGTGCACTGGAAAATAGGTGGACTGGAGCTCACGCCTGAAGGTGGTCTTGACTATGGGAAGAGTCCCCTACAAGAATTTTTGCTGTCATGAACTTTCTCATGATTCCTCATTTAGTCGAGTCAGTAGATAGACCTGGCTCAAGTCTAACTTGATGTCTTTCTGCCATCTAAATAAACCTTCTATTCTATCTTGTATTTTTGGAACAGGGTGTTGTTTCGCAGGTAGCAACTTGAATGCACAGGTAGAATGTCAGCCACCTGGGGTGTGGTGTTCATATGAACTGTTTTCCCGCTCCATATTCAATAGAATGCATTAATTACCGTCTACTATTCACTCATTTAATTTATGGCTGATTGGGTTTCTGCAGGCTGTTTTTTTTAACCATCTACTGTACATACTTGGATTGTTTATTGCGAGAGGTCTTGTGGTATTTTCTAAGCAATGCTCTGTCTCCTCCCTTGTAACGTCCTCTGCTTCGCTAGAAGGGTTTCAGCCCTGAATGTAGAGCAGTTCATGGGTTTATGCTGGAGCTTTACCCATGTTACTGCTGAGGTCCAGCTCTGTAGAGGTAGGCCTTTGTAGAACTGCTCCAGGGTACAAGCGGTAACTGTTGAGCTGGCTGTGAGAGAGAATGGTGTTTATCTAGACATACGGTAAAACCTCGCTGCGAGCAGGGTTCGAACCTGCGCGGGGAAACCCCATTGGATTTCGAGTCCAACGCCTTAACCTCTCGGCCATCACAGCTCCGGTGGGACGCGGCGTACCTAAATGTTGTCGAACCACCAAACTTGTAAAAGAAAAACTCTTTCTAACATTCTGCTCAAAATTCTTCTTTACTTTGTGAAGATCTTCATGTGCTCTGTTGGGCTTCTATGTCCTTGAGATCATCACAGCTCCTTACTGGTTAAGCCATCAGGCACCCTTCCATGATAAGTTCTACACAAGACTGTATGTATGAAGGCTGGTATCGGTTCTGGCAGATCCCCATTATGACTGCTGAAAGCATGATCCAGGTGTTGTTTGACAATGAGAAATTTTTTCCTAGCAAACACTGTGGGAACCTGGCCCAGTGATGTGTTTTATTAACCGTGGTATGAACTTGGTTTAAATTTTTTGCTTCTGCTGTACTCGGAGGTTCCCACCACTAATTTGCCTTGGACTGAAAAGAGTTCGGCTCTGCAGATGAAATCATGCGTGATGAAAACCCTGTCGTTTGCTCTCCTAGCCCTGGAACGAGACGAGCTAGTCCTGCTCCACCACCGTATGTTGAGGCATCACAGTACAGGATCAGTTTCTAGTTTTCATCCTAGGGCACTAACACCCTGCTGGATTGCAGAAGTTCCTTAGCGTGCTTGAAAGCTGTTTTCTGCTCATGTCCTCAGAGAGTAGGCGCATTGACGGATCCACATCCTATTGTAAACGTACGACAGTCTTGAGTAGGATTTAAGCTCAGCTGCTTTGACTTTTGTTGGCAGTGGATGCAGTCCCATCACACCCTCCATAGTGCACTGGAAAATAGGTGGACTGGAGCTCACGCCTGAAGGTGGTCTTGACTATGGGAAGAGTCCCCTACAAGAATTTTTGCTGTCATGAACTTTCTCATGATTCCTCATTTAGTCGAGTCAGTAGATAGACCTGGCTCAAGTCTAACTTGATGTCTTTCTGCCATCTAAATAAACCTTCTATTCTATCTTGTATTTTTGGAACAGGGTGTTGTTTCGCAGGTAGCAACTTGAATGCACAGGTAGAATGTCAGCCACCTGGGGTGTGGTGTTCATATGAACTGTTTTCCCGCTCCATATTCAATAGAATGCATTAATTACCGTCTACTATTCACTCATTTAATTTATGGCTGATTGGGTTTCTGCAGGCTGTTTTTTTTAACCATCTACTGTACATACTTGGATTGTTTATTGCGAGAGGTCTTGTGGTATTTTCTAAGCAATGCTCTGTCTCCTCCCTTGTAACGTCCTCTGCTTCGCTAGAAGGGTTTCAGCCCTGAATGTAGAGCAGTTTGTGGGTTTATGCTGGATCTTTACCCATGTTACTGCTGAGGTCCAGCTCTGTAGAGGTAGGCCTTTGTAGAACTGCTCCAGGGTACAAGCGGTAACTGTTGAGCTGGCTGTGAGAGAGAATGGTGTTTATCTAGACATACGGTAAAACCTCGCTGCGAGCAGGGTTCGAACCTGCGCGGGGAAACCCCATTGGATTTCGAGTCCAACGCCTTAACCTCTCGGCCATCACAGCTCCGGTGGGACGCGGCGTACCTAAATGTTGTCGAACCACCAAACTTGTAAAAGAAAAACTCTTTCTAACATTCTGCTCAAAATTCTTCTTTACTTTGTGAAGATCTTCATGTGCTCTGTTGGGCTTCTATGTCCTTGAGATCATCACAGCTCCTTACTGGTTAAGCCATCAGGCACCCTTCCATGATAAGTTCTACACAAGACTGTATGTATGAAGGCTGGTATCGGTTCTGGCAGATCCCCATTATGACTGCTGAAAGCATGATCCAGGTGTTGTTTGACAATGAGAAATTTTTTCCTAGCAAACACTGTGGGAACCTGGCCCAGTGATGTGCTTTATTAACCGTGGTATGAACTTGGTTTAAATTTTTTGCTTCTGCTGTACTCTGTGGTTCCCACCACTAATTTGCCTTGGACTGAAAAGAGTTCGGCTCTGCAGATGAAATCATGCGTGATGAAAACCCTGTCGTTTGCTCTCCTAGCCCTGGAACGCGACGAGCTAGTCCTGCTCCACCACCGTATGTTGAGGCATCACAGTACAGGATCAGTTTCTAGTTTTCATCCTAGGGCACTAACACCCTGCTGGATTGCAGAAGTTTCTTAGCGTGCTTGAAAGCTGTTTCCTGCTCATGTCCTCAGAGAGTAGGCGCATTGACGGATCCACATCCTATTGTAAACGTACGACAGTCTTGAGTAGGATTTAAGCTCAGCTGCTTTGACTTTTGTTGGCACTGGATGCCAACAAAAAGGTTGTGATGGGATGCAGTCCCATCACACCCTCCATAGTGCACTGGAAAATGGGTGGACTGGAGCTCACGCCTGAAGATGGTCTTGAATATGGGAAGAGTCCCCTACAAGAATTTTTGCTGTCATGAACTTTCTCAAGATTCCTCATTTAGTCCAGTCAGTAGATAGACCTGGCTTAAGTCTAACTTGATGTCTTTCTGCCATCTAGATAAACCTTCTATTCTATCTTGTATTTTTGGAACAGGGTGTTGTTTCGCAGGTAGCAACTTGAATGCACAGGTAGAATGTCAAAATTTCCCTGTTCGCTGCGAGCAGGGTTCGAACCTACGCGGGGAAACCCCATTGGATTTCAAGTCCAACGCCTTAACCACTCGGCCATCGCAGCCACCTGGGGTGTGGTGTTCATATGAACTGTTTTCCCGCTCCATATTCAATAGAATGCATTAAATACCGTCTACTATTCACTCATTTAATTTATGGCTGATTGAGTTTCTGCAGGCTGTTTTTTTTAACCATCTACTGTACATACTTGGATTGTTTATTGCGAGAGGTCTTGTGGTATTTTCTAAGCAACGCTCTGTCTCCTCCCTTGTAACGTCCTCTGCTTTGCTAGAAGGGTTTCAGCCCTGAATGTAGAGCAGTTCGTGGGTTTATGCTGGATCTTTACCCATGTTACTGCTGAGGTCCAGCTCTGTAGAGGTAGGCCTTTGTAGAACTGCTCCAGGGTACAAGCGGTAACTGTTGAGCTGGCTGTGAGAGAGAATGGTGTTTATCTAGACATACGGTAAAACCTCGCTGCGAGCAGGGTTCGAACCTGCGCGGGGAAACCCCATTGGATTTCGAGTCCAACGCCTTAACCTCTCGGCCATCACAGCTCCGGTGGGACGCGGCGTACCTAAATGTTGTCGAATCACCAAACTTGTAAAAGAAAAACTCTTTCTAACATTCTGCTCAAAATTCTTCTTTACTTTGTGAAGATCTTCATGTGCTCTGTTGGGCTTCTATGTCCTTGAGATCATCACAGCTCCTTACTGGTTAAGCCATCAGGCACCCTTCCATGATAAGTTCTACACAAGACTGTATGTATGAAGGCTGGTATCGGTTCTGGCAGATCCCCATTATGACTGCTGAAAGCATGATCCAGGTGTTGTTTGACAATGAGAAATTTTTTCCTAGCAAACACTGTGGGAACCTGGCCCAGTGATGTGCTTTATTAACCGTGGTATGAACTTGGTTTAAATTTTTTGCTTCTGCTGTACTCGGAGGTTCCCACCACTAATTTGCCTTGGACTGAAAAGAGTTCGGCTCTGCAGATGAAATCATGCGTGATGAAAACCCTGTCGTTTGCTCTCCTAGCCCTGGAACGCGACGAGCTAGTCCTGCTCCACCACCGTATGTTGAGGCATCACAGTACAGGATCAGTTTCTAGTTTTCATCCTAGGGCACTAACACCCTGCTGGATTGCAGAAGTTCCTTAGCGTGCTTGAAAGCTGTTTCCTGCTCATGTCCTCAGAGAGTAGGCGCATTGACGGATCCACATCCTATTGTAAACGTACGACAGTCTTGAGTAGGATTTAAGCTCAGCTGCTTTGACTTTTGTTGGCAGTGGATGCAGTCCCATCACACCCTCCATAGTGCACTGGAAAATAGGTGGACTGGAGCTCACGCCTGAAGATGGTCTTGAATATGGGAAGAGTCCCCTACAAGAATTTTTGCTGTCATGAACTTTCTCAAGATTTTTCATTTAGTCCAGTCAGTAGATTGACCTGGCTTAAGTCTAACTTGATGTCTTTCTGCCATCTAGATAAACCTTCTATTCTATCTTGTATTTTTGGAACAGGGTGTTGTTTCGCAGGTAGCAACTTGAATGCACAGGTAGAATGTCAAAATTTCCCTGTTCGCTGCGAGCAGGGTTCGAACCTGCGCGGGGAAACCCCATTGGATTTCAAGTCCAACGCCTTAACCACTCGGCCATCGCAGCCACCTGGGGTGTGGTGTTCATATGAACTGTTTTCCCGCTTCATATTCAATAGAATGCATTAATTACCATCTACTATTTACTCATTTAATTTATGGCTGATTGGGTTTCTGCAGGCTGTTTTTTTTAACCATCTACTGTACATACTTGGATTGTTTATTGCGAGAGGTCTTGTGGTATTTTCTAAGCAACGCTCTGTCTCCTCCCTTGTAACGTCCTCTGCTTCGCTAGAAAGGTTTCAGCCCTGAATGTAGAGCAGTTTGTAGGTTTATGCTGGATCTTTACCCATGTTACTGCTGAGGTCCAGCTCTGTAGAGGTAGGCCTTTGTAGAACTGCTCCAGGGTACAAGCGGTAACTGTTGAGCTGGCTGTGAGAGAGAATGGTGTTTATCTAGACATACGGTAAAACCTCGCTGCGAGCAGGGTTCGAACCTGCGCGGGGAAACCCCATTGGATTTCGAGTCCAACGCCTTAACCTCTCGGCCATCACAGCTCCGGTGGGACGCGGCGTACCTAAATGTTGTCGAACCACCAAACTTGTAAAAGAAAAACTCTTTCTAACATTCTGCTCAAAATTCTTCTTTACTTTGTGAAGATCTTCATGTGCTCTGTTGGGCTTCTATGTCCTTGAGATCATCACAGCTCCTTACTGGTTAAGCCATCAGGCACCCTTCCATGATAAGTTCTACACAAGACTGTATGTATGAAGGCTGGTATCGGTTCTGGCAGATCCCCATTATGACTGCTGAAAGCATGATCCAGGTGTTGTTTGACAATGAGAAATTTTTTCCTAGCAAACACTGTGGGAACCTGGCCCAGTGATGTGCTTTATTAACCGTGGTATGAACTTGGTTTAAATTTTTTGCTTCTGCTGTACTCGGAGGTTCCCACCACTAATTTGCCTTGGACTGAAAAGAGTTCGGCTCTGCAGATGAAATCATGCGTGATGAAAACCCTGTCGTTTGCTCTCCCAGCCCTGGAACGCGACGAGCTAGTCCTGCTCCACCACCGTATGTTGAGGCATCACAGTACAGGATCAGTTTCTAGTTTTCATCCTAGGGCACTAACACCCTGCTGGATTGCAGAAGTTCCTTAGCGTGCTTGAAAGCTGTTTCCTGCTCATGTCCTCAGAGAGTAGGCGCATTGACGGATCCACATCCTATTGTAAAGGTACGACAGTCTTGAGTAGGATTTAAGCTCAGCTGCTTTGACTTTTGTTGGCACTGGATGCAGTCCCATCACACCCTCCATAGTGCACTGGAAAATGGGTGGACTGGAGCTCACGCCTGAAGATGGTCTTGAATATGGGAAGAGTCCCCTACAAGAATTTTTGCTGTCATGAACTTTCTCAAGATTCCTCATTTAGTCCAGTCAGTAGATAGACCTGGCTTAAGTCTAACTTGATGTCTTTCTGCCATCTAGATAAACCTTCTATTCTATCTTGTATTTTTGGAACAGGGTGTTGTTTCACAGGTAGCAACTTGAATGCACAGGTAGAATGTCAAAATTTCCCTGGTCGCTGCGAGCAGGGTTCGAACCTGCGCGGGGAAACCCCATTGGATTTCAAGTCCAACGCCTTAACCACTCGGCCATCGCAGCCACCTGGGGCGTGGTGTTCATATGAACTGTTTTCCCGCTCCATATTCAATAGAATGCATTAATTACCGTCTACTATTCACTCATTTAATTTATGGCTGATTGGGTTTCTGCAGGCTGTTTTTTTTTAACCATCTACTGTACATACTTGGATTGTTTATTGCGAGAGGTCTTGTGGTATTTTCTAAGCAACGCTCTGTCTCCTTCCTTGTAACGTCCTCTGCTTCGCTAGAAGGGTTTCAGCCCTGAATGTAGAGCAGTTCGTGGGTTTATGCTGGATCTTTACCCATGTTACTGCTGAGGTCCAGCTCTGTAGAGGTAGGCCTTTGTAGAACTGCTCCAGGGTACAAGCGGTAACTGTTGAGCTGGCTGTGAGAGAGAATGGTGTTTATCTAGACATACGGTAAAACCTCGCTGCGAGCAGGGTTCGAACCTGCGCGGGGAAACCCCATTGGATTTCGAGTCCAACGCCTTAACCTCGCGGCCATCACAGCTCCGGTGGTACGCGGCGTACCTAAATGTTGTCGAACCACCAAACTTGTAAAAGAAAAACTCTTTCTAACATTCTGCTCAAAATTCTTCTTTACTTTGTGAAGATCTTCATGTGCTCTGTTGGGCTTCTATGTCCTTGAGATCATCACAGCTCCTTACTGGTTAAGCCATCACGCACCCTTCCATGATAAGTTCTACACAAGACTGTATGTATGAAGGCTGGTATCGGTTCTGGCAGATCCCCATTATGACTGCTGAAAGCATGATCCAGGTGTTGTTTGACAATGAGAAATTTTTTCCTAGCAAACACTGTGGGAACCTGGCCCAGTGATGTGCTTTATTAACCGTGGTATGAACTTGGTTTAAATTTTTTGCTTCTGCTGTACTCTGTGGTTCCCACCACTAATTTGCCTTGGACTGAAAAGAGTTCGGCTCTGCAGATGAAATCATGCGTGATGAAAACCCTGTCGTTTGCTCTCCTAGCCCTGGAACGCGACGAGCTAGTCCTGCTCCACCACCGTATGTTGAGGCATCACAGTACAGGATCAGTTTCTAGTTTTCATCCTAGGGCACTAACACCCTGCTGGATTGCAGAAGTTTCTTAGCGTGCTTGAAAGCTGTTTCCTGCTCATGTCCTCAGAGAGTAGGCGCATTGACGGATCCACATCCTATTGTAAACGTACGACAGTCTTGAGTAGGATTTAAGCTCAGCTGCTTTGACTTTTGTTGGCACTGGATGCCAACAAAAAGGTTGTGATGGGATGCAGTCCCATCACACCCTCCATAGTGCACTGGAAAATGGGTGGACTGGAGCTCACGCCTGAAGATGGTCTTGAATATGGGAAGAGTCCCCTACAAGAATTTTTGCTGTCATGAACTTTCTCAAGATTCCTCATTTAGTCCAGTCAGTAGATAGACCTGGCTTAAGTCTAACTTGATGTCTTTCTGCCATCTAGATAAACCTTCTATTCTATCTTGTATTTTTGGAACAGGGTGTTGTTTCGCAGGTAGCAACTTGAATGCACAGGTAGAATGTCAAAATTTCCCTGTTCGCTGCGAGCAGGGTTCGAACCTACGCGGGGAAACCCCATTGGATTTCAAGTCCAACGCCTTAACCACTCGGCCATCGCAGCCACCTGGGGTGTGGTGTTCATATGAACTGTTTTCCCGCTCCATATTCAATAGAATGCATTAAATACCGTCTACTATTCACTCATTTAATTTATGGCTGATTGAGTTTCTGCAGGCTGTTTTTTTTAACCATCTACTGTACATACTTGGATTGTTTATTGCGAGAGGTCTTGTGGTATTTTCTAAGCAACGCTCTGTCTCCTCCCTTGTAACGTCCTCTGCTTTGCTAGAAGGGTTTCAGCCCTGAATGTAGAGCAGTTCGTGGGTTTATGCTGGATCTTTACCCATGTTACTGCTGAGGTCCAGCTCTGTAGAGGTAGGCCTTTGTAGAACTGCTCCAGGGTACAAGCGGTAACTGTTGAGCTGGCTGTGAGAGAGAATGGTGTTTATCTAGACATACGGTAAAACCTCGCTGCGAGCAGGGTTCGAACCTGCGCGGGGAAACCCCATTGGATTTCGAGTCCAACGCCTTAACCTCTCGGCCATCACAGCTCCGGTGGGACGCGGCGTACCTAAATGTTGTCGAACCACCAAACTTGTAAAAGAAAAACTCTTTCTAACATTCTGCTCAAAATTCTTCTTTACTTTGTGAAGATCTTCATGTGCTCTGTTGGGCTTCTATGTCCTTGAGATCATCACAGCTCCTTACTGGTTAAGCCATCAGGCACCCTTCCATGATAAGTTCTACACAAGACTGTATGTATGAAGGCTGGTATCGGTTCTGGCAGATCCCCATTATGACTGCTGAAAGCATGATCCAGGTGTTGTTTGACAATGAGAAATTTTTTCCTAGCAAACACTGTGGGAACCTGGCCCAGTGATGTGCTTTATTAACCGTGGTATGAACTTGGTTTAAATTTTTTGCTTCTGCTGTACTCGGAGGTTCCCACCACTAATTTGCCTTGGACTGAAAAGAGTTCGGCTCTGCAGATGAAATCATGCGTGATGAAAACCCTGTCGTTTGCTCTCCTAGCCCTGGAACGCGACGAGCTAGTCCTGCTCCACCACCGTATGTTGAGGCATCACAGTACAGGATCAGTTTCTAGTTTTCATCCTAGGGCACTAACACCCTGCTGGATTGCAGAAGTTCCTTAGCGTGCTTGAAAGCTGTTTCCTGCTCATGTCCTCAGAGAGTAGGCGCATTGACGGATCCACATCCTATTGTAAACGTACGACAGTCTTGAGTAGGATTTAAGCTCAGCTGCTTTGACTTTTGTTGGCAGTGGATGCAGTCCCATCACACCCTCCATAGTGCACTGGAAAATAGGTGGACTGGAGCTCACGCCTGAAGATGGTCTTGAATATGGGAAGAGTCCCCTACAAGAATTTTTGCTGTCATGAACTTTCTCAAGATTTTTCATTTAGTCCAGTCAGTAGATTGACCTGGCTTAAGTCTAACTTGATGTCTTTCTGCCATCTAGATAAACCTTCTATTCTATCTTGTATTTTTGGAACAGGGTGTTGTTTCGCAGGTAGCAACTTGAATGCACAGGTAGAATGTCAAAATTTCCCTGTTCGCTGCGAGCAGGGTTCGAACCTGCGCGGGGAAACCCCATTGGATTTCAAGTCCAACGCCTTAACCACTCGGCCATCGCAGCCACCTGGGGTGTGGTGTTCATATGAACTGTTTTCCCGCTTCATATTCAATAGAATGCATTAATTACCATCTACTATTTACTCATTTAATTTATGGCTGATTGGGTTTCTGCAGGCTGTTTTTTTTAACCATCTACTGTACATACTTGGATTGTTTATTGCGAGAGGTCTTGTGGTATTTTCTAAGCAACGCTCTGTCTCCTCCCTTGTAACGTCCTCTGCTTCGCTAGAAAGGTTTCAGCCCTGAATGTAGAGCAGTTTGTAGGTTTATGCTGGATCTTTACCCATGTTACTGCTGAGGTCCAGCTCTGTAGAGGTAGGCCTTTGTAGAACTGCTCCAGGGTACAAGCGGTAACTGTTGAGCTGGCTGTGAGAGAGAATGGTGTTTATCTAGACATACGGTAAAACCTCGCTGCGAGCAGGGTTCGAACCTGCGCGGGGAAACCCCATTGGATTTCGAGTCCAACGCCTTAACCTCTCGGCCATCACAGCTCCGGTGGGACGCGGCGTACCTAAATGTTGTCGAACCACCAAACTTGTAAAAGAAAAACTCTTTCTAACATTCTGCTCAAAATTCTTCTTTACTTTGTGAAGATCTTCATGTGCTCTGTTGGGCTTCTATGTCCTTGAGATCATCACAGCTCCTTACTGGTTAAGCCATCAGGCACCCTTCCATGATAAGTTCTACACAAGACTGTATGTATGAAGGCTGGTATCGGTTCTGGCAGATCCCCATTATGACTGCTGAAAGCATGATCCAGGTGTTGTTTGACAATGAGAAATTTTTTCCTAGCAAACACTGTGGGAACCTGGCCCAGTGATGTGCTTTATTAACCGTGGTATGAACTTGGTTTAAATTTTTTGCTTCTGCTGTACTCGGAGGTTCCCACCACTAATTTGCCTTGGACTGAAAAGAGTTCGGCTCTGCAGATGAAATCATGCGTGATGAAAACCCTGTCGTTTGCTCTCCCAGCCCTGGAACGCGACGAGCTAGTCCTGCTCCACCACCGTATGTTGAGGCATCACAGTACAGGATCAGTTTCTAGTTTTCATCCTAGGGCACTAACACCCTGCTGGATTGCAGAAGTTCCTTAGCGTGCTTGAAAGCTGTTTCCTGCTCATGTCCTCAGAGAGTAGGCGCATTGACGGATCCACATCCTATTGTAAAGGTACGACAGTCTTGAGTAGGATTTAAGCTCAGCTGCTTTGACTTTTGTTGGCACTGGATGCAGTCCCATCACACCCTCCATAGTGCACTGGAAAATGGGTGGACTGGAGCTCACGCCTGAAGATGGTCTTGAATATGGGAAGAGTCCCCTACAAGAATTTTTGCTGTCATGAACTTTCTCAAGATTCCTCATTTAGTCCAGTCAGTAGATAGACCTGGCTTAAGTCTAACTTGATGTCTTTCTGCCATCTAGATAAACCTTCTATTCTATCTTGTATTTTTGGAACAGGGTGTTGTTTCGCAGGTAGCAACTTGAATGCACAGGTAGAATGTCAAAATTTCCCTGGTCGCTGCGAGCAGGGTTCGAACCTGCGCGGGGAAACCCCATTGGATTTCAAGTCCAACGCCTTAACCACTCGGCCATCGCAGCCACCTGGGGCGTGGTGTTCATATGAACTGTTTTCCCGCTCCATATTCAATAGAATGCATTAATTACCGTCTACTATTCACTCATTTAATTTATGGCTGATTGGGTTTCTGCAGGCTGTTTTTTTTTAACCATCTACTGTACATACTTGGATTGTTTATTGCGAGAGGTCTTGTGGTATTTTCTAAGCAACGCTCTGTCTCCTTCCTTGTAACGTCCTCTGCTTCGCTAGAAGGGTTTCAGCCCTGAATGTAGAGCAGTTCGTGGGTTTATGCTGGATCTTTACCCATGTTACTGCTGAGGTCCAGCTCTGTAGAGGTAGGCCTTTGTAGAACTGCTCCAGGGTACAAGCGGTAACTGTTGAGCTGGCTGTGAGAGAGAATGGTGTTTATCTAGACATATGGTAAAACCTCGCTGCGAGCAGGGTTCGAACCTGCGCGGGGAAACCCCATTGGATTTCGAGTCCAACGCCTTAACCTCGCGGCCATCACAGCTCCGGTGGTACGCGGCGTACCTAAATGTTGTCGAACCACCAAACTTGTAAAAGAAAAACTCTTTCTAACATTCTGCTCAAAATTCTTCTTTACTTTGTGAAGATCTTCATGTGCTCTGTTGGGCTTCTATGTCCTTGAGATCATCACAGCTCCTTACTGGTTAAGCCATCACGCACCCTTCCATGATAAGTTCTACACAAGACTGTATGTATGAAGGCTGGTATCGGTTCTGGCAGATCCCCATTATGACTGCTGAAAGCATGATCCAGGTGTTGTTTGACAATGAGAAATTTTTTCCTAGCAAACACTGTGGGAACCTGGCCCAGTGATGTGCTTTATTAACCGTGGTATGAACTTGGTTGAAATTTTTTGCTTCTGCTGTACTCGGAGGTTCCCACCACTAATTTGCCTTGGACTGAAAAGAGTTCGGCTCTGCAGATGAAATCATGCGTGATGAAAACCCTGTCGTTTGCTCTCCTAGCCCTGGAACGCGACGAGCTAGTCCTGCTCCACCACCGTATGTTGAGGCATCACAGTACAGGATCAGTTTCTAGTTTTCATCCTAGGGCACTAACACCCTGCTGGATTGCAGAAGTTCCTTAGCGTGCTTGAAAGCTGTTTCCTGCTCATGTCCTCAGAGAGTAGGCGCATTGACGGATCCACATCCTATTGTAAACGTACGACAGTCTTGAGTAGGATTTAAGCTCAGCTGCTTTGACTTTTGTTGGCACTGGATGCAGTCCCATCACACCCTCCATAGTGCACTGGAAAATAGGTGGACTGGAGCTCACGCCTGAAGGTGGTCTTGAATATGGGAAGAGTCCCCTACAAGAATTTTTGCTGTCATGAACTTTCTCAAGATTCCTCATTTAGTCAAGTCAGTAGATAGACCTGGCTCAAGTCTAACTTGATGTCTTTCTGCCATCTAGATAAACCTTCTATTCTATCTTGTATTTTTGGAACAGGGTGTTGTTTCGCAGGTAGCAACTTGAATGCACAGGTAGAATGTCAAAATTTCCCTGTTCGCTGCGAGCAGGGTTCGAACCTGCGCGGGGAAACCCCATTGGATTTCAAGTCCAACGCCTTAACCACTCGGCCATCGCAGCCACCTGGGGTGTGGTGTTCATATGAACTGTTTTCCCGCTCCATATTCAATAGAATGCATTAATTACCGTCTACTATTTACTCATTTAATTTATGGCTGATTGGGTTTCTGCAGGCTGTTTTTTTTAACCATCTACTGTACATACTTGGATTGTTTATTGCGAGAGGTCTTGTGGTATTTTCTAAGCAACGCTCTGTCTCCTCCCTTGTAACGTCCTCTGCTTCGCTAGAAGGGTTTCAGCCCTGAACGTAGAGCAGTTCGTGGGTTTATGCTGGAGCTTTACCCATGTTACTGCTGAGGTCCAGCTCTGTAGAGGTAGGCCTTTGTAGAACTGCTCCAGGGTACAAGCGGTAACTGTTGAGCTGGCTGTGAGAGAGAATGGTGTTTATCTAGACATACGGTAAAACCTCGCTGCGAGCAGGGTTCGAACCTGCGCGGGGAAACCCCATTGGATTTCGAGTCCAACGCCTTAACCTCTCGGCCATCACAGCTCCGGTGGGACGCGGCATACCTAAATGTTGTCGAACCACCAAACTTGTAAAAGAAAAACTCTTTCTAACATTCTGCTCAAAATTCTTCTTTACTTTGTGAAGATCTTCATGTGCTCTGTTGGGCTTCTATGTCCTTGAGATCATCACAGCTCCTTACTGGTTAAGCCATCAGGCACCCTTCCATGATAAGTTCTACACAAGACTGTATGTATGAAGGCTGGTATCGGTTCTGGCAGATCCCCATTATGACTGCTGAAAGCATGATCCAGGTGTTGTTTGACAATGAGAAATTTTTTCCTAGCAAACACTGTGGGAACCTGGCCCAGTGATGTGCTTTATTAACCGTGGTATGAACTTGGTTTAAATTTTTTGCTTCTGCTGTACTCGGAGGTTCCCACCACTAATTTGCCTTGGACTGAAAAGAGTTCGGCTCTGCAGATGAAATCATGCGTGATGAAAACCCTGTCGTTTGCTCTCCTAGCCCTGGAACGCGACGAGCTAGTCCTGCTCCACCACCGTATGTTGAGGCATCACAGTACAGGATCAGTTTCTAGTTTTCATCCTAGGGCACTAACACCCTGCTGGATTGCAGAAGTTCCTTAGCGTGCTTGAAAGCTGTTTCCTGCTCATGTCCTCAGAGAGTAGGCGCATTGACGGATCCACATCCTATTGTAAACGTACGACAGTCTTGAGTAGGATTTAAGCTCAGCTGCTTTGACTTTTGTTGGCACTGGATGCAGTCCCATCACACCCTCCATAGTGCACTGGAAAATAGGTGGACTGGAGCTCACGCCTGAAGGTGGTCTTGAATATGGGAAGAGTCCCCTACAAGAATTTTTGCTGTCATGAACTTTCTCAAGATTCCTCATTTAGTCAAGTCAGTAGATAGACCTGGCTCAAGTCTAACTTGATGTCTTTCTGCCATCTAGATAAACCTTCTATTCTATCTTGTATTTTTGGAACAGGGTGTTGTTTCGCAGGTAGCAACTTGAATGCACAGGTAGAATGTCAAAATTTCCCTGTTCGCTGCGAGCAGGGTTCGAACCTGCGCGGGGAAACCCCATTGGATTTCAAGTCCAACGCCTTAACCACTCGGCCATCGCAGCCACCTGGGGTGTGGTGTTCATATGAACTGTTTTCCCGCTCCATATTCAATAGAATGCATTAAGTACTGTCTACTATTCACTCATTTAATTTATGGCTGATTGGGTTTCTGCAGGCTGTTTTTTTAACCATCTACTGTACATACTTGGATTGTTTATTGCGAGAGGTCTTGTGGTATTTTCTAAGCAACGCTCTGTCTCCTCCCTTGTAACGTCCTCTGCTTCGCTAGAAGGGTTTCAGCCCTGAATGTAGAGCAGTTCGTGGGTTTATGCTGGAGCTTTACCCATGTTACTGCTGATTTCCAGCTCTGTAGAGGTAGGCCTTTGTAGAACTGCTCCAGGGTACAAGCGGTAACTGTTGAGCTGGCTGTGAGAGAGAATGGTGTTTATCTAGACATACGGTAAAACCTCGCTGCGAGCAGGGTTCGAACCTGCGCGGGGAAACCCCATTGGATTTCGAGTCCAACGCCTTAACCTCTCGGCCATCACAGCTCCGGTGGGACACGGCGTACCTAAATGTTGTCGAACCACCAAACTTGTAAAAGAAAAACTCTTTCTAACATTCTGCTCAAAATTCTTCTTTACTTTGTGAAGATCTTCATGTGCTCTGTTGGGCTTCTATGTCCTTGAGATCATCACAGCTCCTTACTGGTTAAGCCATCAGGCACCCTTCCATGATAAGTTCTACACAAGACTGTATGTATGAAGGCTGGTATCGGTTCTGGCAGATCCCCATTATGACTGCTGAAAGCATGATCCAGGTGTTGTTTGACAATGAGAAATTTTTTCCTAGCAAACACTGTGGGAACCTGGCCCAGTGATGTGCTTTATTAACCGTGGTATGAACTTGGTTTAAATTTTTTGCTTCTGCTGTACTCGGAGGTTCCCACCACTAATTTGCCTTGGACTGAAAAGAGTTCGGCTCTGCAGATGAAATCATGCGTGATGAAAACCCTGTCGTTTGCTCTCCTAGCCCTGGAACGCGACGAGCTAGTCCTGCTCCACCACCGTATGTTGAGGCATCACAGTACAGGATCAGTTTCTAGTTTTCATCCTAGGGCACTAACACCCTGCTGGATTGCAGAAGTTCCTTAGCGTGCTTGAAAGCTGTTTCCTGCTCATGTCCTCAGAGAGTAGGCGCATTGACGGATCCACATCCTATTGTAAACGTACGACAGTCTTGAGTAGGATTTAAGCTCAGCTGCTTTGACTTTTGTTGGCAGTGGATGCAGTCCCATCACACCCTCCATAGTGCACTGGAAAATAGGTGGACTGGAGCTCACGCCTGAAGATGGTCTTGAATATGGGAAGAGTCCCCTACAAGAATTTTTGCTGTCATGAACTTTCTCAAGATTTCTCATTTAGTCCAGTCAGTAGATAGACCTGGCTTAAGTCTAACTTGATGTCTTTCTGCCATCTAGATAAACCTTCTATTCTTTCTTGTATTTTTGGAACAGGGTGTTGTTTCGCAGGTAGCAACTTGAATGCACAGGTAGAATGTCAAAATTTCCCTGTTCGCTGCGAGCAGGGTTCGAACCTGCGCGGGGAAACCCCATTGGATTTAAAATTGCGGTTTGGCATAAAATTGAGGTTTTGAAACCGAACAATGTAATTGATGCAGATGTTAATCTAGCCATGTCAGACCAGAACCTAGAATACTTTACTCCCCTTGAAGAGAATGAACTAATTTCACTCATCTCTTCTTCAAATTCATCAACCTGTATATTAGATCCTGTACCGACACATTTTCTTAAACAGATAGTACCAGCAATAATAGAACCCCTGTTGAGAATAATTAATTCTTCACTCAGCATTGGATATGTTCCAAAATCTTTTAAATTAGCAGTTATCAAACCAATAAGTAAGAAACCTGACCTCGACCCCTGTCAGCTGTCCAGTTACAGACCAATATCAAACCTCCCCTTTATCTCTAAGATCCTGGAAAAGATAGTAGCGGAGCAGCTATGCTCATATATACATAGGAATGGCATACATGAACTGTATCAGTCAGGATTTAGGCCTCATCACAGTACAGAGACGGCGCTCGTTAAAGTAGTAAACGACATTCTATTGGCCTCTGATCAGGGTTGTGTAACTATGCTTGTATTACTTGACCTCAGTGCAGCTTTTGACACTGTTGATCACGCTATTCTTCTTCACAGATTAGAAAATGTAGTGGGAATTAAGGGTACAGCCCTCTCCTGGCTCAGATCCTATCTGACCCATCGTTATCAGTATGTAGACTTAAATGGTGATTATTCTGCATGTTCTCTAGTGGAGTTTGGCGTTCCGCAGGGTTCAGTTTTAGGTCCACTGCTTTTTTCCCTTTACATGCTTCCTCTGGGCAACATAATCCGTAAGCATGGTATTAGTTTTCATTGTTATGCTGATGATACACAGTTATATGTCTCAGCAAAACCTGATGAGAAAAAACAGCTTACTAAAATTGAGCAATGTGTGCAGGACATAAGAAATTGGATGCTAACTAACTTCCTTCTGCTAAATCCGGATAAGACAGAAGTTCTAGTCATAGGACCGCATACAGCTAGGAGTAAAATTTTAGATCATACCGTAACTTTAGATGGCCTTTCTGTTCCATCAAATGCAACAGTGAAAGACCTTGGTGTGATTATTGATTCCAGCCTTTCATTTGAAGCACATGTAGATAATATTACCAGGATAGCATTCTTTCACCTCAGAAATATTGCCAGAATAAGAAATTTATTGTCGCTAAACGACGCAGAAAAACTAGTTCATGCTTTTATCACCTCTAGGTTGGACTATTGTAATGCCTTACTGTCTGGTTGTTCAGCTAGATGCATAAATAAGCTTCAGCTAGTCCAGAATGCAGCAGCGAGAGTCCTCACCAGAACCAGAAGATATGAGCACATCACCCCTATCTTATCTTCACTCCATTGGCTCCCTGTGAAATTTCGCATTGATTTTAAAATACTACTTTTGACATATAAAGCATTAAATGGTCTCGCGCCGCAGTACCTGAGCGAACTGCTAGTGTCTTACGATCCGCCACGCCTACTTCGATCAAAGGATGCAGGCTGCTTGTCAGTACCGCGTATTATGAAAAATACAGCTGGGGGCAGAGCTTTTTCTTACAAAGCCCCAAAGTTATGGAATAGTCTTCCAAATAGTGTTCGGGACTCAGACACAGTCTCAGTGTTTAAGTCCAGGCTAAAAACCTATTTATTTAGCCGAGCATTCTTATAAATAGATTTGCCATAGGTAAAGGAGCAGATCTGGGGGACTCATGGACGTAGAGTATTATGGTGAACTGGTATGTTTGGATGCTGTCTTCCTCACTCTAATTGATCACTCAGGTTTGCTGACGGTGAGGTGATTGTTTGCTTTACATGTCAGGAAGCCCTCATGTTTGTGTTTCCTTCTGGCTCTCCCTTTTAGTTATGCTGTCATAGTTAGTCCTGCCGGAGTCTCTGCTTGCACGCTACAGTTAATATACATTCACATTATACATTGTGTGACTGTGACCATACCTAACTGCCATCTCTCCTCTTCTTCTCTTTCCCCCCCTCTTTCTTTTTCCTCTCTCCTCCTGTCCCCCCCTTTCACTCTTTCTCTCTCTCTCTGTCGAGCTACACATGTCGTTCCTGAGCTGCCAGTGATCCAGACTCCCTCTGCCCTCCGGACCTGTCTGACCCATCCTGGTGCCCCGCTTCTGGCTGAAGATCTCGTCACATGGATGCCCCGTGTGTCTCTCTGGGATGCGTCTGGTGTCTGGGAATGATTCTCTCTACCTAGAAAATGGTTCTGGCCTTGACTGGTGTTGGCAACTGTTTCTCTGGGGACTTGACAGTTCGATAGTTCATGACTGGAACTTCTTACAAGTCTACCTGGGTCTTCAATAACTACCTGGACTCCATATTAACATCAATTAACATCAGCTATTTTAGCTGAACTGCCTCCCACCCTACACACTGTATATATGCAGATCATTTACTGCTTCTTGTTTCACCCAAATGAGGATGGGTTCCCTGTTGAGTCTGGTTCCTCTCAAGGTTTCTTCCTCTTACCATCTCAGGGAGTTTTTCCTTGCCACTGTCGCCCTCGGCTTGCTCACCAGGGACAAACTGACCATTTTGATTCATACAAATTCACATTTCATACAAACCTAAATAATTCTTTTGACTATGTAAAGCTGCTTTGCGGCAAAGAAAAATTGCTAAAAGCGCTATACAAATAAAATTGAATTGAATTGAATTTCAAGTCCAACGCCTTAACCACTCGGCCATCGCAGCCACCTGGGGCGTGGTGTTCATATGAACTGTTTTCCCGCTCCATATTCAATAGAATGCATTAATTACCGTCTACTATTCACTCATTTAATTTATGGCTGATTGGGTTTCTGCAGGCTGTTTTTTTTTAACCATCTACTGTACATACTTGGATTGTTTATTGCGAGAGGTCTTGTGGTATTTTCTAAGCAACGCTCTGTCTCCTCCCTTGTAACGTCCTCTGCTTCGCTAGAAGGGTTTCAGCCCTGAATGTAGAGCAGTTCGTGGGTTTATGCTGGATCTTTACCCATGTTACTGCTGAGGTCCAGCTCTGTAGAGGTAGGCCTTTGTAGAACTGCTCCAGGGTACAAGCGGTAACTGTTGAGCTGGCTGTGAGAGAGAATGGTGTTTATCTAGACATACGGTAAAACCTCGCTGCGAGCAGGGTTCGAACCTGCGCGGGGAAACCCCATTGGATTTCGAGTCCAACGCCTTAACCTCGCGGCCATCACAGCTCCGGTGGTACGCGGCGTACCTAAATGTTGTCGAACCACCAAACTTGTAAAAGAAAAACTCTTTCTAACATTCTGCTCAAAATTCTTCTTTACTTTGTGAAGATCTTCATGTGCTCTGTTGGGCTTCTATGTCCTTGAGATCATCACAGCTCCTTACTGGTTAAGCCATCACGCACCCTTCCATGATAAGTTCTACACAAGACTGTATGTATGAAGGCTGGTATCGGTTCTGGCAGATCCCCATTATGACTGCTGAAAGCATGATCCAGGTGTTGTTTGACAATGAGAAATTTTTTCCTAGCAAACACTGTGGGAACCTGGCCCAGTGATGTGCTTTATTAACCGTGGTATGAACTTGGTTTAAATTTTTTGCTTCTGCTGTACTCGGAGGTTCCCACCACTAATTTGCCTTGGACTGAAAAGAGTTCGGCTCTGCAGATGAAATCATGCGTGATGAAAACCCTGTCGTTTGCTCTCCTAGCCCTGGAACGCGACGAGCTAGTCCTGCTCCACCACCGTATGTTGAGGCATCACAGTACAGGATCAGTTTCTAGTTTTCATCCTAGGGCACTAACACCCTGCTGGATTGCAGAAGTTCCTTAGCGTGCTTGAAAGCTGTTTCCTGCTCATGTCCTCAGAGAGTAGGCGCATTGACGGATCCACATCCTATTGTAAACGTACGACAGTCTTGAGTAGGATTTAAGCTCAGCTGCTTTGACTTTTGTTGGCACTGGATGCAGTCCCATCACACCCTCCATAGTGCACTGGAAAATAGGTGGACTGGAGCTCACGCCTGAAGGTGGTCTTGAATATGGGAAGAGTCCCCTACAAGAATTTTTGCTGTCATGAACTTTCTCAAGATTCCTCATTTAGTCAAGTCAGTAGATAGACCTGGCTCAAGTCTAACTTGATGTCTTTCTGCCATCTAGATAAACCTTCTATTCTATCTTGTATTTTTGGAACAGGGTGTTGTTTCGCAGGTAGCAACTTGAATGCACAGGTAGAATGTCAAAATTTCCCTGTTCGCTGCGAGCAGGGTTCGAACCTGCGCGGGGAAACCCCATTGGATTTCAAGTCCAACGCCTTAACCACTCGGCCATCGCAGCCACCTGGGGTGTGGTGTTCATATGAACTGTTTTCCCGCTCCATATTCAATAGAATGCATTAATTACCGTCTACTATTTACTCATTTAATTTATGGCTGATTGGGTTTCTGCAGGCTGTTTTTTTTAACCATCTACTGTACATACTTGGATTGTTTATTGCGAGAGGTCTTGTGGTATTTTCTAAGCAACGCTCTGTCTCCTCCCTTGTAACGTCCTCTGCTTCGCTAGAAGGGTTTCAGCCCTGAACGTAGAGCAGTTCGTGGGTTTATGCTGGATCTTTACCCATGTTACTGCTGAGGTCCAGCTCTGTAGAGGTAGGCCTTTGTAGAACTGCTCCAGGGTACAAGCGGTAACTGTTGAGCTGGCTGTGAGAGAGAATGGTGTTTATCTAGACATACGGTAAAACCTCGCTGCGAGCAGGGTTCGAACCTGCGCGGGGAAACCCCATTGGATTTCGAGTCCAACGCCTTAACCTCTCGGCCATCACAGCTCCGGTGGGACGCGGCATACCTAAATGTTGTCGAACCACCAAACTTGTAAAAGAAAAACTCTTTCTAACATTCTGCTCAAAATTCTTCTTTACTTTGTGAAGATCTTCATGTGCTCTGTTGGGCTTCTATGTCCTTGAGATCATCACAGCTCCTTACTGGTTAAGCCATCAGGCACCCTTCCATGATAAGTTCTACACAAGACTGTATGTATGAAGGCTGGTATCGGTTCTGGCAGATCCCCATTATGACTGCTGAAAGCATGATCCAGGTGTTGTTTGACAATGAGAAATTTTTTCCTAGCAAACACTGTGGGAACCTGGCCCAGTGATGTGCTTTATTAACCGTGGTATGAACTTGGTTTAAATTTTTTGCTTCTGCTGTACTCGGAGGTTCCCACCACTAATTTGCCTTGGACTGAAAAGAGTTCGGCTCTGCAGATGAAATCATGCGTGATGAAAACCCTGTCGTTTGCTCTCCTAGCCCTGGAACGCGACGAGCTAGTCCTGCTCCACCACCGTATGTTGAGGCATCACAGTACAGGATCAGTTTCTAGTTTTCATCCTAGGGCACTAACACCCTGCTGGATTGCAGAAGTTCCTTAGCGTGCTTGAAAGCTGTTTCCTGCTCATGTCCTCAGAGAGTAGGCGCATTGACGGATCCACATCCTATTGTAAACGTACGACAGTCTTGAGTAGGATTTAAGCTCAGCTGCTTTGACTTTTGTTGGCAGTGGATGCAGTCCCATCACACCCTCCATAGTGCACTGGAAAATAGGTGGACTGGAGCTCACGCCTGAAGATGGTCTTGAATATGGGAAGAGTCCCCTACAAGAATTTTTGCTGTCATGAACTTTCTCAAGATTTCTCATTTAGTCCAGTCAGTAGATAGACCTGACTTAAGTCTAACTTGATGTCTTTCTGCCATCTAGATAAACCTTCTATTCTATCTTGTATTTTTGGAACAGGGTGTTGTTTCGCAGGTAGCAACTTGAATGCACGGGTAGAATGTCAAAATTTCCCTGGTCGCTGCGAGCAGGGTTCGAACCTGCGCGGGGAAACCCCATTGGATTTCAAGTCCAACGCCTTAACCACTCGGCCATCGCAGCCACCTGGGGTGTGGTGTTCATATGAACTGTTTTCCCGCTCCATATTCAATAGAATGCATTAAGTACTGTCTACTATTTACTCATTTAATTTATGGCTGATTGGGTTTCTGCAGGCTGTTTTTTTTAACCATCTACTGTACATACTTGGATTGTTTATTGCGAGAGGTCTTGTGGTATTTTCTAAGCAACGCTCTGTCTCCTCCCTTGTAACGTCCTCTGCTTCGCTAGAAGGGTTTCAGCTCTGAACGTAGAGCAGTTCGTGATAAGTTCTACACAAGACTGTATGTATGAAGGCTGGTATCGGTTCTGGCAGATCCCCATTATGACTGCTGAAAGCATGATCCAGGTGTTGTTTGACAATGAGAAATTTTTTCCTAGCAAACACTGTGGGAACCTGGCCCAGTGATGTGCTTTATTAACCGTGGTATGAACTTGGTTGAAATTTTTTGCTTCTGCTGTACTCGGAGGTTCCCACCACTAATTTGCCTTGGACTGAAAAGAGTTCGGCTCTGCAGATGAAATCATGCGTGATGAAAACCCTGTCGTTTGCTCTCCTAGCCCTGGAACGCGACGAGCTAGTCCTGCTCCACCACCGTATGTTGAGGCATCACAGTACAGGATCAGTTTCTAGTTTTCATCCTAGGGCACTAACACCCCGCTGGATTGCAGAAGTTCCTTAGCGTGCTTGAAAGCTGTTTCCTGCTCATGTCCTCAGAGAGTAGGCGCATTGACGGATCCACATCCTATTGTAAACGTACGACAGTCTTGAGTAGGATTTAAGCTCAGCTGCTTTGACTTTTGTTGGCAGTGGATGCAGTCCCATCACACCCTCCATAGTGCACTGGAACATAGGTGGACTGGAGCTCACGCATGAAGGTGGTCTTGAATATGGGAAGAGTCCCCTACAAGAATTTTTGCTGTCATGAACTTTCTCAAGATTCCTCATTTAGTCCAGTCAGTAGATAGACCTGGCTCAAGTTTAACTTGATGTCTTTCTGCCATCTAGATAAACCTTCTATTCTATCTTGTATTTTTGGAACAGGGTGTTGTTTCGCAGGTAGCAACTTGAATGCACAGGTAGAATGTCAAAATTTCCCTGGTCGCTGCAAGCAGGGTTCGAACCTGCGCGGGGAAACCCCATTGGATTTCAAGTCCAACGCCTTAACCACTCGGCCATCGCAGCCACCTGGGGTGTGGTGTTCATATGAACTGTTTTCCCGCTCCATATTCAATAGAATGCATTAATTACCGTCTACTATTCACTCATTTAATTTATGGCTGATTGGGTTTCTGCAGGCTGTTTTTTTTAACCATCTACTGTACATACTTGGATTGTTTATTGCGAGAGGTCTTGTGGTATTTTCTAAGCAACGCTCTGTCTCCTCCCTTGTAACGTCCTCTGCTTCGCTAGAAGGGTTTCAGCCCTGAACGTAGAGCAGTTCGTGGGTTTATGCTGGATCTTTACCCATGTTACTGCTGAGGTCCAGCTCTGTAGAGGTAGGCCTTTGTAGAACTGCTCCAGGGTACAAGTGGTAACTGTTGAGCTGGCTGTGAGAGAGAATGGTGTTTATCTAGACATACGGTAAAACCTCGCTGCGAGCAGGGTTCGAACCTGCGCGGGGAAACCCCATTGGATTTCGAGTCCAACGCCTTAACCTCTCGGCCATCACAGCTCCGGTGGGACGCGGCGTACCTAAATGTTGTCGAACCACCAAACTTGTAAAAGAAAAACTCTTTCTAACATTCTGCTCAAAATTCTTCTTAACTTTGTGAAGATCTTCATGTGCTCTGTTGGGCTTCTATGTCCTTGAGATCATCACAGCTCCTTACTGGTTAAGCCATCAGGCACCCTTCCATGATAAGTTCTACACAAGACTGTATGTATGAAGGCTGGTATCGGTTCTGGCAGATCCCCATTATGACTGCTGAAAGCATGATCCAGGTGTTGTTTGACAATGAGAAATTTTTTCCTAGCAAACACTGTGGGAACCTGGCCCAGTGATGTGCTTTATTAACCGTGGTATGAACTTGGTTTAAATTTTTTGCTTCTGCTGTACTCGGAGGTTCCCACCACTAATTTGCCTTGGACTGAAAAGAGTTCGGCTCTGCAGATGAAATCATGCGTGAAGAAAACCCTGTCGTTTGCTCTCCTAGCCCTGGAACGCGACGAGCTGGTCCTGCTCCACCACCGTATGTTGAGGCATCACAATACAGGATCAGTTTCTAGTTTTCATCCTAGGGCACTAACACCCTGCTGGATTGCAGAAGTTCCTTAGCGTGCTTGAAAGCTGTTTCCTGCTCATGTCCTCAGAGAGTAGGCGCATTGACGGATCCACATCCTATTGTAAACGTACGACAGTCTTGAGTAGGATTTAAGCTCAGATGCTTTGACTTTTGTTGGCAGTGAATGCAGTCCCATCACACCCTCCATAGTGCACTGGAAAATATGTGGACTGGAGCTCACGCCTGAAGATGGTCTTGAATATGGGAAGAGTCCCCTACAAGAATCTTTGCTGTCATGAACTTTCTCAAGATTCCTCATTTAGTCCAGTCAGTAGATAGACCTGGCTCAAGTCTAACTTGATGTCTTTCTGCCATCTAGATAAACCTTCTATTCTATCTTGTATTTTTGGAACAGGGTGTTGTTTCGCAGGTAGCAACTTAAATGCACAGGTAGAATGTAAAAATTTCCCTGTTCGCTGCGAGCAGGATTCGAACCTGCGCGGGGAAACCCCATTGGATTTCAAGTCCAACGCCTTAACCACTCGGCCATCGCAGTCACCTGGGGTGTGATATTCATATGAACTGTTTTCCCGCTCCATATTCAATAGACTGCATTAATTACCGTCTACTATTCACTCATTTAATTTATGGCTGATTGGGTTTCTGCAGGCTGTTTTTTTTAACCATCTACTGTACATACTTGGATTGTTTATTGCGAGAGGTCTTGTGGTATTTTCTAAGCAACGATCTGTCTCCTCCCTTGTAACGTCCTCTGCTTCGCTAGAAGGGTTTCAGCCCTGAATGTAGAGCAGTTCGTGGGTTTATGCTGGATCTTTACCCAGGTTACTGCTGAGGTCCAGCTCTGTAGAGGTCCAGCTCTGTAGAGGTAGGCCTTTGTAGAACTGCTCCAGGGTACAAGTGGTAACTGTTGAGCTGGCTGTGAGAGAGAATGGTGTTTATCTAGACATACGTTAAAAACCTCGCTGCGAGCAGGGTTCGAACCTGCGCGGGGAAACCTCATTGGATTTCAAGTCCAACGCCTTAACCTCTCGGCCATCACAGCTCCGGTGGGACGCGGCGTACCTAAATGTTGTCGAACCACCAAACTTGTAAAAGAAAAACTCTTTCTAACATTCTGCTCAAAATTCTTCTTAACTTTGTGAAGATCTTCATGTGCTCTGTTGGGCTTCTATGTCCTTGAGATCATCACAGCTCCTTACTGGTTAAGCCATCAGGCACCCTTCCATGATAAGTTCTACACAAGACTGTATGTATGAAGGCTGGTATCGGTTCTGGCAGATCCCCATTATGACTGCTGAAAGCATGATCCAGGTGTTGTTTGACAATGAGAAATTTTTTCCTAGCAAACACTGTGGGAACCTGGCCCAGTGATGTGCTTTATTAACCGTGGTATGAACTTGGTTTAAATTTTTTGCTTCTGCTGTACTCGGAGGTTCCCACCACTAATTTGCCTTGGACTGAAAAGAGTTCGGCTCTGCAGATGAAATCATGCGTGATGAAAACCCTGTCGTTTGCTCTCCTAGCCCTGGAACGCGACGAGCTGGTCCTGCTCCACCACCGTATGTTGAGGCATCACAATACAGGATCAGTTTCTAGTTTTCATCCTAGGGCACTAACACCCTGCTGGATTGCAGAAGTTCCTTAGCGTGCTTGAAAGCTGTTTCCTGCTCATGTCCTCAGAGAGTAGGCGCATTGACGGATCCACATCCTATTGTAAACGTACGACAGTCTTGAGTAGGATTTAAGCTCAGATGCTTTGACTTTTGTTGGCAGTGAATGCAGTCCCATCACACCCTCCATAGTGCACTGGAAAATATGTGGACTGGAGCTCACGCCTGAAGATGGTCTTGAATATGGGAAGAGTCCCCTACAAGAATTTTTGCTGTCATGAACTTTCTCAAGATTCCTCATTTAGTCCAGTCAGTAGATAGACCTGGCTTAAGTCTAACTTGATGTCTTTCTGCCATCTAGATAAACCTTCTATTCTATCTTGTATTTTTGGAACAGGGTGTTGTTTCGCAGGTAGCAACTTAAATGCACAGGTAGAATGTCAAAATTTCCCTGTTCGCTGCGAGCAGGATTCGAACCTGCGCGGGGAAACCCCATTGGATTTCAAGTCCAACGCCTTAACCACTCGGCCATCGCAGCCACCTGGGGTGTGATATTCATATGAACTGTTTTCCCGCTCCATATTCAATAGACTGCATTAATTACCGTCTACTATTCACTCATTTAATTTATGGCTGATTGGGTTTCTGCAGGCTGTTTTTTTTAACCATCTACTGTACATACTTGGATTGTTTATTGCGAGAGGTCTTGTGGTATTTTCTAAGCAACGATCTGTCTCCTCCCTTGTAACGTCCTCTGCTTCGCTAGAAGGGTTTCAGCCCTGAATGTAGAGCAGTTCGTGGGTTTATGCTGGATCTTTACCCAGGTTACTGCTGAGGTCCAGCTCTGTAGAGGTAGGCCTTTGTAGAACTGCTCCAGGGTACAAGCGGTAACTGTTGAGCTGGCTGTGAGAGAGAATGGTGTTTATCTAGACATACGGTAAAACCTCGCTGCGAGCAGGGTTCGAACCTGCGCGGGGAAACCCCATTGGATTTCGAGTCCAACGCCTTAACCTCTCGGCCATCACAGCTCCGGTGGGACGCGGCGTACCTAAATGTTGTCGAACCACCAAACTTGTAAAAGAAAAACTCTTTCTAACATTCTGCTCAAAATTCTTCTTTACTTTGTGAAGATCTTCATGTGCTCTGTTGGGCTTCTATGTCCTTGAGATCATCACAGCTCCTTACTGGTTAAGCCATCGGGCACCCTTCCATGATAAGTTCTACACAAGACTGTATGTATGAAGGCTGGTATCGGTTCTGGCAGATCCCCATTATGACTGCTGAAAGCATGATCCAGGTGTTGTTTCACAATGAGAAATTTTTTCCTAGCAAACACTGTGGGAACCTGGCCCAGTGATGTGCTTTATTAACCGTGGTATGAACTTGGTTTACATTTTTTGCTTCTGCTGTACTCGGAGGTTCCCACCACTAATTTGCCTTGGACTGAAAAGAGTTCGGCTCTGCAGATGAAATCATGCGTGATGAAAACCCTGTCGTTTGCTCTCCTAGCCCTGGAACGCGACGAGCTAGTCCTGCTCCACCACCGTATGTTGAGGCATCACAGTACAGGATCAGTTTCTAGTTTTCATCCTAGGGCACTAACACCCTGCTGGATTGCAGAAGTTCCTTAGCGTGCTTGAAAGCTGTTTCCTGCTCATGTCCTCAGAGAGTAGGCGCATTGACGGATCCACATCCTATTGTAAACGTACGACAGTCTTGAGTAGGATTTAAGCTCAGCTGCTTTGACTTTTGTTGGCAGTGGATGCAGTCCCATCACACCCTCCATAGTGCACTGGAAAATAGGTGGACTGGAGCTCACGCCTGAAGGTGGTCTTGAATATGGGAAGAGTCCCCTACAAGAATCTTTGCTGTCATGAACTTTCTCAAGATTCCTCATTTAGTCCAGTCAGTAGATAGACCTGGCTCAAGTCTAACTTGATGTCTTTCTGCCATCTAGATAAACCTTCTATTCTATCTTGTATTTTTGGAACAGGGTGTTGTTTCGCAGGTAGCAACTTAAATGCACAGGTAGAATGTCAAAATTTCCCTGTTCGCTGCGAGCAGGATTCGAACCTGCGCGGGGAAACCCCATTGGATTTCAAGTCCAACGCCTTAACCACTCGGCCATCGCAGCCACCTGGGGTGTGATATTCATATGAACTGTTTTCCCGCTCCATATTCAATAGACTGCATTAATTACCGTCTACTATTCACTCATTTAATTTATGGCTGATTGGGTTTCTGCAGGCTGTTTTTTTTAACCATCTACTGTACATACTTGGATTGTTTATTGCGAGAGGTCTTGTGGTATTTTCTAAGCAACGATCTGTCTCCTCCCTTGTAACGTCCTCTGCTTCGCTAGAAGGGTTTCAGCCCTGAATGTAGAGCAGTTCGTGGGTTTATGCTGGATCTTTACCCAGGTTACTGCTGAGGTCCAGCTCTGTAGAGGTCCAGCTCTGTAGAGGTAGGCCTTTGTAGAACTGCTCCAGGGTACAAGCGGTAACTGTTGAGCTGGCTGTGAGAGAGAATGGTGTTTATCTAGACATACGTTAAAAACCTCGCTGCGAGCAGGGTTCGAACCTGCGCGGGGAAACCTCATTGGATTTCAAGTCCAACGCCTTAACCTCTCGGCCATCACAGCTCCGGTGGGACGCGGCGTACCTAAATGTTGTCGAACCACCAAACTTGTAAAAGAAAAACTCTTTCTAACATTCTGCTCAAAATTCTTCTTAACTTTGTGAAGATCTTCATGTGCTCTGTTGGGCTTCTATGTCCTTGAGATCATCACAGCTCCTTACTGGTTAAGCCATCAGGCACCCTTCCATGATAAGTTCTACACAAGACTGTATGTATGAAGGCTGGTATCGGTTCTGGCAGATCCCCATTATGACTGCTGAAAGCATGATCCAGGTGTTGTTTGACAATGAGAAATTTTTTCCTAGCAAACACTGTGGGAACCTGGCCCAGTGATGTGCTTTATTAACCGTGGTATGAACTTGGTTTAAATTTTTTGCTTCTGCTGTACTCGGAGGTTCCCACCACTAATTTGCCTTGGACTGAAAAGAGTTCGGCTCTGCAGATGAAATCATGCGTGATGAAAACCCTGTCGTTTGCTCTCCTAGCCCTGGAACGCGACGAGCTGGTCCTGCTCCACCACCGTATGTTGAGGCATCACAATACAGGATCAGTTTCTAGTTTTCATCCTAGGGCACTAACACCCTGCTGGATTGCAGAAGTTCCTTAGCGTGCTTGAAAGCTGTTTCCTGCTCATGTCCTCAGAGAGTAGGCGCATTGACGGATCCACATCCTATTGTAAACGTACGACAGTCTTGAGTAGGATTTAAGCTCAGATGCTTTGACTTTTGTTGGCAGTGAATGCAGTCCCATCACACCCTCCATAGTGCACTGGAAAATATGTGGACTGGAGCTCACGCCTGAAGATGGTCTTGAATATGGGAAGAGTCCCCTACAAGAATTTTTGCTGTGATGAACTTTCTCAAGATTCCTCATTTAGTCCAGTCAGTAGATAGACCTGGCTTAAGTCTAACTTGATGTCTTTCTGCCATCTAGATAAACCTTCTATTCTATCTTGTATTTTTGGAACAGGGTGTTGTTTCGCAGGTAGCAACTTGAATGCACAGGTAGAATGTCAAAATTTCCCTGTTCGCTGCGAGCAGGGTTCGAACCTGCGCAGGGAAACCCCATTGGATTTCAAGTCCAACGCCTTAACCACTCGGCCATCGCAGCCACCTGGGGTGTGGCGTTCATATGAACTGTTTTCCCGCTCCATATTCAATAGAATGCATTAATTACCGTCTACTATTCACTCATTTAATTTATGGCTGATTGGGTTTCTGCAGGCTGTTTTTTTTAACCATCTACTGTACATACTTGGATTGTTTATTGCGAGAGGTCTTGTGGTATTTTCTAAGCAACGCTCTGTCTCCTCCCTTGTAACGTCCTCTGCTTCGCTAGAAGGGTTTCAGCCCTGAATGTAGAGCAGTTCGTGGGTTTATGCTGGATCTTTACCCATGTTACTGCTGAGGTCCAGCTCTGTAGAGGTAGGCCTTTGTAGAACTGCTCCAGGGTACAAGCGGTAACTGTTGAGCTGGCTGTGAGAGAGAATGGTGTTTATCTAGACATACGGTAAAACCTCGCTGCGAGCAGGGTTCGAACCTGCGCGGGGAAACCCCATTGGATTTCGAGTCCAACGCCTTAACCTCTCGGCCATCACAGCTCCGGTGGGACGCAGCGTACCTAAATGTTGTCGAACCACCAAACTTGTAAAAGAAAAACTCTTTCTAACATTCTGCTCAAAATTCTTCTTTACTTTGTGAAGATCTTCATGTGCTCTGTTGGGCTTCTATGTCCTTGAGATCATCACAGCTCCTTACTGGTTAAGCCATCAGGCACACTTCCATGATAAGTTCTACACAAGACTGTATGTATGAAGGCTGGTATCGGTTCTGGCAGATCCCCATTATGACTGCTGAAAGCATGATCCAGGTGTTGTTTGACAATGAGAAATTTTTTCCTAGCAAACACTGTGGGAACCTGGCCCAGTGATGTGCTTTATTAACCGTGGTATGAACTTGGTTTAAATTTTTTGCTTCTGCTGTACTCGGAGGTTCCCACCACTAATTTGCCTTGGACTGAAAAGAGTTCGGCTCTGCAGATGAAATCATGCGTGATGAAAACCCTGTCGTTTGCTCTCCTAGCCCTGGAACGCGACGAGCTAGTCCTGCTCCACCACCGTATGTTGAGGCATCACAGTACAGGATCAGTTTCTAGTTTTCATCCTAGGGCACTAACACCCTGCTGGATTGCAGAAGTTCCTTAGCGTGCTTGAAAGCTGTTTCCTGCTCATGTCCTCAGAGAGTAGGCGCATTGACGGATCCACATCCTATTGTAAACGTACGACAGTCTTGAGTAGGATTTAAGCTCAGCTGCTTTGACTTTTGTTGGCACTGGATGCAGTCCCATCACACCCTCCATAGTGCACTGGAAAATAGGTGGAGTGGAGCTCACGCCTGAAGATGGTCTTGAATATGGGAAGAGTCCCCTACAAGAATTTTTGCTGTCATGAACTTTCTCAAGATTCCTCATTTAGTCCAGTCAGTAGATAGACCTGGCTTAAGTCTAACTTGATGTCTTTCTGCCATCTAGATAAACCTTCTATTCTATCTTGTATTTTTGGAACAGGGTGTTGTTTCGCAGGTAGCAACTTGAATGCACAGGTAGAATGTCAAAATTTCCCTGTTCGCTGCGAGCAGGGTTCGAACCTGCGCGGGGAAACCCCATTGGATTTCAAGTCCAACGCCTTAACCACTCGGCCATCGCAGCCACCTGGGGTGTGGTGTTCATATGAGCTGTTTTCCCGCTTCATATTCAATAAAATGCATTAATTACTGTCTACTATTTACTCATTTAATTTATGGCTGATTGGGTTTCTGCAGGCTGTTTTTTTTAACCATCTACTGTACATACTTGGATTGTTTATTGCGAGAGGTCTTGTGGTATTTTCTAAGCAACGCTCTGTCTCCTCCCTTGTAACGTCCTCTGCTTCGCTAGAAGGGTTTCAGCCCTGAATGTAGAGCAGTTCGTGGGTTTATGCTGGATCTTTACCCATGTTACTGCTGAGGTCCAGCTCTGTAGAGGTAGGCCTTTGTAGAACTGCTCCAGGGTACAAGCGGTAACTGTTGAGCTGGCTGTGAGAGAGAATGGTGTTTATCTAGACATACGGTAAAACCTCGCTGCGAGCAGGGTTCGAACCTGCGCGGGGAAACCCCATTGGATTTCGAGTCCAACGCCTTAACCTCTCGGCCATCACAGCTCCGGTGGGACGCGGCGTACCTAAATGTTGTCGAACCACCAAACTTGTAAAAGAAAAACTCTTTCTAACATTCTGCTCAAAATTCTTCTTTACTTTGTGAAGATCTTCATGTGCTCTGTTGGGCTTCTATGTCCTTGAGATCATCACAGCTCCTTACTGGTTAAGCCATCAGGCACCCTTCCATGATAAGTTCTACACAAGACTGTATGTATGAAGGCTGGTATCGGTTCTGGCAGATCCCCGTTATGACTGCTGAAAGCATGATCCAGGTGTTGTTTGACAATGAGAAATTTTTTCCTAGCAAACACTGTGGGAACCTGGCCCAGTGATGTGCTTTATTAACCGTGGTATGAACTTGGTTTAAATTTTTTGCTTCTGCTGTACTCGGAGGTTCCCACCACTAATTTGCCTTGGACTGAAAAGAGTTCGGCTCTGCAGATGAAATCATGCGTGATGAAAACCCTGTCGTTTGCTCTCCTAGCCCTGGAACGCGACGAGCTAGTCCTGCTCCACCACCGTATGTTGAGGCATCACAGTACAGGATCAGTTTCTAGTTTTCATCCTAGGGCACTAACACCCTGCTGGATTGCAGAAGTTCCTTAGCGTGCTTGAAAGCTGTTTCCTGCTCATGTCCTCAGAGAGTAGGCGCATTGACGGATCCACATCCTATTGTAAACGTACGACAGTCTTGAGTAGGATTTAAGCTCAGCTGCTTTGACTTTTGTTGGCACTGGATGCAGTCCCATCACACCCTCCATAGTGCACTGGAAAATAGGTGGACTGGAGCTCACGCCTGAAGATGGTCTTGAATATGGGAAGAGTCCCCTACAAGAATTTTTGCTGTCATGAACTTTCTCAAGATTCCTCATTTAGTCCAGTCAGTAGATAGACCTGGCTTAAGTCTAACTTGATGTCTTTCTGCCATCTAGATAAACCTTCTATTCTATCTTGTATTTTTGGAACAGGGTGTTGTTTCGCAGGTAGCAACTTGAATGCACAGGTAGAATGTCAAAATTTCCCTGTTCGCTGCGAGCAGGGTTCGAACCTGCGCAGGGAAACCCCATTGGATTTCAAGTCCAACGCCTTAACCACTCGGCCATCGCAGCCACCTGGGGTGTGGCGTTCATATGAACTGTTTTCCCGCTCCATATTCAATAGAATGCATTAATTACCGTCTACTATTCACTCATTTAATTTATGGCTGATTGGGTTTCTGCAGGCTGTTTTTTTTAACCATCTACTGTACATACTTGGATTGTTTATTGCGAGAGGTCTTGTGGTATTTTCTAAGCAACGCTCTGTCTCCTCCCTTGTAACGTCCTCTGCTTCGCTAGAAGGGTTTCAGCCCTGAATGTAGAGCAGTTCGTGGGTTTATGCTGGATCTTTACCCATGTTACTGCTGAGGTCCAGCTCTGTAGAGGTAGGCCTTTGTAGAACTGCTCCAGGGTACAAGCGGTAACTGTTGAGCTGGCTGTGAGAGAGAATGGTGTTTATCTAGACATACGGTAAAACCTCGCTGCGAGCAGGGTTCGAACCTGCGCGGGGAAACCCCATTGGATTTCGAGTCCAACGCCTTAACCTCTCGGCCATCACAGCTCCGGTGGGACGCAGCGTACCTAAATGTTGTCGAACCACCAAACTTGTAAAAGAAAAACTCTTTCTAACATTCTGCTCAAAATTCTTCTTTACTTTGTGAAGATCTTCATGTGCTCTGTTGGGCTTCTATGTCCTTGAGATCATCACAGCTCCTTACTGGTTAAGCCATCAGGCACACTTCCATGATAAGTTCTACACAAGACTGTATGTATGAAGGCTGGTATCGGTTCTGGCAGATCCCCATTATGACTGCTGAAAGCATGATCCAGGTGTTGTTTGACAATGAGAAATTTTTTCCTAGCAAACACTGTGGGAACCTGGCCCAGTGATGTGCTTTATTAACCGTGGTATGAACTTGGTTTAAATTTTTTGCTTCTGCTGTACTCGGAGGTTCCCACCACTAATTTGCCTTGGACTGAAAAGAGTTCGGCTCTGCAGATGAAATCATGCGTGATGAAAACCCTGTCGTTTGCTCTCCTAGCCCTGGAACGCGACGAGCTAGTCCTGCTCCACCACCGTATGTTGAGGCATCACAGTACAGGATCAGTTTCTAGTTTTCATCCTAGGGCACTAACACCCTGCTGGATTGCAGAAGTTCCTTAGCGTGCTTGAAAGCTGTTTCCTGCTCATGTCCTCAGAGAGTAGGCGCATTGACGGATCCACATCCTATTGTAAACGTACGACAGTCTTGAGTAGGATTTAAGCTCAGCTGCTTTGACTTTTGTTGGCACTGGATGCAGTCCCATCACACCCTCCATAGTGCACTGGAAAATAGGTGGAGTGGAGCTCACGCCTGAAGATGGTCTTGAATATGGGAAGAGTCCCCTACAAGAATTTTTGCTGTCATGAACTTTCTCAAGATTCCTCATTTAGTCCAGTCAGTAGATAGACCTGGCTTAAGTCTAACTTGATGTCTTTCTGCCATCTAGATAAACCTTCTATTCTATCTTGTATTTTTGGAACAGGGTGTTGTTTCGCAGGTAGCAACTTGAATGCACAGGTAGAATGTCAAAATTTCCCTGTTCGCTGCGAGCAGGGTTCGAACCTGCGCGGGGAAACCCCATTGGATTTCAAGTCCAACGCCTTAACCACTCGGCCATCGCAGCCACCTGGGGTGTGGTGTTCATATGAGCTGTTTTCCCGCTTCATATTCAATAAAATGCATTAATTACTGTCTACTATTTACTCATTTAATTTATGGCTGATTGGGTTTCTGCAGGCTGTTTTTTTTAACCATCTACTGTACATACTTGGATTGTTTATTGCGAGAGGTCTTGTGGTATTTTCTAAGCAACGCTCTGTCTCCTCCCTTGTAACGTCCTCTGCTTCGCTAGAAGGGTTTCAGCCCTGAATGTAGAGCAGTTCGTGGGTTTATGCTGGATCTTTACCCATGTTACTGCTGAGGTCCAGCTCTGTAGAGGTAGGCCTTTGTAGAACTGCTCCAGGGTACAAGCGGTAACTGTTGAGCTGGCTGTGAGAGAGAATGGTGTTTATCTAGACATACGGTAAAACCTCGCTGCGAGCAGGGTTCGAACCTGCGCGGGGAAACCCCATTGGATTTCGAGTCCAACGCCTTAACCTCTCGGCCATCACAGCTCCGGTGGGACGCGGCGTACCTAAATGTTGTCGAACCACCAAACTTGTAAAAGAAAAACTCTTTCTAACATTCTGCTCAAAATTCTTCTTTACTTTGTGAAGATCTTCATGTGCTCTGTTGGGCTTCTATGTCCTTGAGATCATCACAGCTCCTTACTGGTTAAGCCATCAGGCACCCTTCCATGATAAGTTCTACACAAGACTGTATGTATGAAGGCTGGTATCGGTTCTGGCAGATCCCCGTTATGACTGCTGAAAGCATGATCCAGGTGTTGTTTGACAATGAGAAATTTTTTCCTAGCAAACACTGTGGGAACCTGGCCCAGTGATGTGCTTTATTAACCGTGGTATGAACTTGGTTTAAATTTTTTGCTTCTGCTGTACTCGGAGGTTCCCACCACTAATTTGCCTTGGACTGAAAAGAGTTCGGCTCTGCAGATGAAATCATGCGTGATGAAAACCCTGTCGTTTGCTCTCCTAGCCCTGGAACGCGACGAGCTAGTCCTGCTCCACCACCGTATGTTGAGGCATCACAGTACAGGATCAGTTTCTAGTTTTCATCCTAGGGCACTAACACCCTGCTGGATTGCAGAAGTTCCTTAGCGTGCTTGAAAGCTGTTTCCTGCTCATGTCCTCAGAGAGTAGGCGCATTGACGGATCCACATCCTATTGTAAACGTACGACAGTCTTGAGTAGGATTTAAGCTCAGCTGCTTTGACTTTTGTTGGCACTGGATGCAGTCCCATCACACCCTCCATAGTGCACTGGAAAATAGGTGGACTGGAGCTCACGCCTGAAGATGGTCTTGAATATGGGAAGAGTCCCCTACAAGAATTTTTGCTGTCATGAACTTTCTCAAGATTCCTCATTTAGTCCAGTCAGTAGATAGACCTGGCTTAAGTCTAACTTGATGTCTTTCTGCCATCTAGATAAACCTTCTATTCTATCTTGTATTTTTGGAACAGGGTGTTGTTTCGCAGGTAGCAACTTGAATGCACAGGTAGAATGTCAAAATTTCCCTGTTCGCTGCGAGCAGGGTTCGAACCTGCGCAGGGAAACCCCATTGGATTTCAAGTCCAACGCCTTAACCACTCGGCCATCGCAGCCACCTGGGGTGTGGTGTTCATATGAGCTGTTTTCCCGCTTCATATTCAATAGAATGCATTAATTACTGTCTACTATTTACTCATTTAATTTATGGCTGATTGGGTTTCTGCAGGCTGTTTTTTTTAACCATCTACTGTACATACTTGGATTGTTTATTGCGAGAGGTCTTGTGGTATTTTCTAAGCAACGCTCTGTCTCCTCCCTTGTAACGTCCTCTGCTTCGCTAGAAGGGTTTCAGCCCTGAATGTAGAGCAGTTCGTGGGTTTATGCTGGATCTTTACCCATGTTACTGCTGAGGTCCAGCTCTGTAGAGGTAGGCCTTTGCAGAACTGCTCCAGGGTACAAGCGGTAACTGTTGAGCTGGCTGTGAGAGAGAATGGTGTTTATCTAGACATACGGTAAACCCTCGCTGCGAGCAGGGTTCGAACCTGCGCGGGGAAACCCCATTGGATTTCGAGTCCAACGCCTTAACCTCTCGGCCATCACAGCTCCGGTGGGACGCGGCGTACCTAAATGTTGTCGAACCACCAAACTTGTAAAAGAAAAACTCTTTCTAACATTCTGCTCAAAATTCTTCTTTACATTGTGAAGATCTTCATGTGCTCTGTTGGGCTTCTATGTCCTTGAGATCATCACATCTCCTTACTGGTTAAGCCATCAGGCACACTTCCATGATAAGTTCTACACAAGACTGTATGTATGAAGGCTGGTATCGGTTCTGGCAGATCCCCATTATGACTGCTGAAAGCATGATCCAGGTGTTGTTTGACAATGAGAAATTTTTTCCTAGCAAACACTGTGGGAACCTGGCCCAGTGATGTGCTTTATTAACCGTGGTATGAACTTGGTTTAAATTTTTTGCTTCTGCTGTACTCGGAGGTTCCCACCACTAATTTGCCTTGGACTGAAAAGAGTTCGGCTCTGCAGATGAAATCATGCGTGATGAAAACCCTGTCGTTTGCTCTCCTAGCCCTGGAACGCGACGAGCTAGTCCTGCTCCACCACCGTATGTTGAGGCATCACAGTACAGGATCAGTTTCTAGTTTTCATCCTAGGGCACTAACACCCTGCTGGATTGCAGAAGTTCCTTAGCGTGCTTGAAAGCTGTTTCCTGCTCATGTCCTCAGAGAGTAGGCGCATTGACGGATCCACATCCTATTGTAAACGTACGACAGTCTTGAGTAGGATTTAAGCTCAGCTGCTTTGACTTTTGTTGGCACTGGATGCAGTCCCATCACACCCTCCATAGTGCACTGGAAAATAGGTGGACTGGAGCTCACGCCTGAAGATGGTCTTGAATATGGGAAGAGTCCCCTACAAGTATTTTTGCTGTCATGAACTTTCTCAAGATTCCTCATTTAGTCCAGTCAGTAGATAGACCTGGCTTAAGTCTAACTTGATGTCTTTCTGCCATCTAGATAAACCTTCTATTCTATCTTGTATTTTTGGAACAGGGTGTTGTTTCGCAGGTAGCAACTTGAATGCACAGGTAGAATGTCAAAATTTCCCTGTTCGCTGCGAGCAGGGTTCGAGCCTGCGCGGGGAAACCCCATTGGATTTCAAGCCCAACGCCTTAACCACTCGGCCATCGCAGCCACCTGTGGTGTGGTGTTCATATGAACTGTTTTCCCGCTTCATATTCAATAGAATGCATTAATTACCGTCTACTATTTACTCATTTAATTTATGGCTGATTGGGTTTCTGCAGGCTGTTTTTTTTAACCATCTACTGTACATACTTGGATTGTTTATTGCGAGAGGTCTTGTGGTATTTTCTAAGCAACGCTCTGTCTCCTCCCTTGTAACGTCCTCTGCTTCGCTAGAAGGGTTTCAGCCCTGAATGTAGAGCAGTTCGTGGGTTTATGCTGGATCTTTACCCATGTTACTGCTGAGGTCCAGCTCTGTAGAGGTAGGCCTTTGTAGAACTGCTCCAGGGTACAAGCGGTAACTGTTGAGCTGGCTGTGAGAGAGAATGGTGTTTATCTAGACATACGGTAAAACCTCGCTGCGAGCAGGGTTCGAACCTGCGCGGGGAAACCCCATTGGATTTCGAGTCCAACGCCTTAACCTCTCGGCCATCACAGCTCCGGTGGGACGCGGCGTACCTAAATGTTGTCGAACCACCAAACTTGTAAAAGAAAAACTCTTTCTAACATTCTGCTCAAAATTCTTCTTTACTTTGTGAAGATCTTCATGTGCTCTGTTGGGCTTCTATGTCCTTGAGATCATCACAGCTCCTTACTGGTTAAGCCATCAGGCACCCTTCCATGATAAGTTCTACACAAGACTGTATGTATGAAGGCTGGTATCGGTTCTGGCAGATCCCCGCTATGACTGCTGAAAGCATGATCCAGGTGTTGTTTGACAATGAGAAATTTTTTCCTAGCAAACACTGTGGGAACCTGGCCCAGTGATGTGCTTTATTAACCGTGGTATGAACTTGGTTTAAATTTTTTGCTTCTGCTGTACTCGGAGGTTCCCACCACTAATTTGCCTTGGACTGAAAAGAGTTCGGCTCTGCAGATGAAATCATGCGTGATGAAAACCCTGTCGTTTGCTCTCCTAGCCCTGGAACGCGACGAGCTAGTCCTGCTCCACCACCGTATGTTGAGGCATCACAGTACAGGATCAGTTTCTAGTTTTCATCCTAGGGCACTAACACCCTGCTGGATTGCAGAAGTTCCTTAGCGTGCTTGAAAGCTGTTTCCTGCTCATGTCCTCAGAGAGTAGGCGCATTGACGGATCCACATCCTATTGTAAACGTACGACAGTCTTGAGTAGGATTTAAGCTCAGCTGCTTTGACTTTTGTTGGCACTGGATGCAGTCCCATCACACCCTCCATAGTGCACTGGAAAATAGGTGGACTGGAGCTCACGCCTGAAGATGGTCTTGAATATGGGAAGAGTCCCCTACAAGAATTTTTGCTGTCATGAACTTTCTCAAGATTCCTCATTTAGTCCAGTCAGTAGATAGACCTGGCTTAAGTCTAACTTGATGTCTTTCTGCCATCTAGATAAACCTTCTATTCTATCTTGTATTTTTGGAACAGGGTGTTGTTTCGCAGGTAGCAACTTGAATGCACAGGTAGAATGTCAAAATTTCCCTGTTCGCTGCGAGCAGGGTTCGAACCTGCGCGGGGAAACCCCATTGGATTTCAAGTCCAACGCCTTAACCACTCGGCCATCGCAGCCACCTGGGGTGTGGTGTTCATATGAGCTGTTTTCCCGCTTCATATTCAATAGAATGCATTAATTACTGTCTACTATTTACTCATTTAATTTATGGCTGATTGGGTTTCTGCAGGCTGTTTTTTTTAACCATCTACTGTACATACTTGGATTGTTTATTGCGAGAGGTCTTGTGGTATTTTCTAAGCAACGCTCTGTCTCCTCCCTTGTAACGTCCTCTGCTTCGCTAGAAGGGTTTCAGCCCTGAATGTAGAGCAGTTCGTGGGTTTATGCTGGATCTTTACCCATGTTACTGCTGAGGTCCAGCTCTGTAGAGGTAGGCCTTTGTAGAACTGCTCCAGGGTACAAGCGGTAACTGTTGAGCTGGCTGTGAGAGAGAATGGTGTTTATCTAGACATACAGTAAAACCTCGCTGCGAGCAGGGTTCGAACCTGCGCGGGGAAACCCCATTGGATTTCAAGTCCAACGCCTTAACCACTCGGCCATCGCAGCCACCTGGGGTGTGATATTCATATGAACTGTTTTCCCGCTCCATATTCAATAGACTGCATTAATTACCGTCTACTATTCACTCATTTAATTTATGGCTGATTGGGTTTCTGCAGGCTGTTTTTTTTAACCATCTACTGTACATACTTGGATTGTTTATTGCGAGAGGTCTTGTGGTATTTTCTAAGCAACGATCTGTCTCCTCCCTTGTAACGTCCTCTGCTTCGCTAGAAGGGTTTCAGCCCTGAATGTAGAGCAGTTCGTGGGTTTAGGCTGGATCTTTACCCAGGTTACTGCTGAGGTCCAGCTCTGTAGAGGTAGGCCTTTGTAGAACTGCTCCAGGGTACAAGCGGTAACTGTTGAGCTGGCTGTGAGAGAGAATGGTGTTTATCTAGACATACGGTAAAACCTCGCTGCGAGCAGGGTTCGAACCTGCGCGGGGAAACCCCATTGGATTTCGAGTCCAACGCCTTAACCTCTCGGCCATCACAGCTCCGGTGGGACGCGGCGTACCTAAATGTTGTCGAACCACCAAACTTGTAAAAGAAAAACTCTTTCTAACATTCTGCTCAAAATTCTTCTTAACTTTGTGAAGATCTTCATGTGCTCTGTTGGGCTTCTATGTCCTTGAGATCATCACAGCTCCTTACTGGTTAAGCCATCAGGCACCCTTCCATGATAAGTTCTACACAAGACTGTATGTATGAAGGCTGGTATCGGTTCTGGCAGATCCCCATTATGACTGCTGAAAGCATGATCCAGGTGTTGTTTGACAATGAGAAATTTTTTCCTAGCAAACACTGTGGGAACCTGGCCCAGTGATGTGCTTTATTAACCGTGGTATGAACTTGGTTTAAATTTTTTGCTTCTGCTGTACTCGGAGGTTCCCACCACTAATTTGCCTTGGACTGAAAAGAGTTCGGCTCTGCAGATGAAATCATGCGTGATGAAAACCCTGTCGTTTGCTCTCCTAGCCCTGGAACGCGACGAGCTGGTCCTGCTCCACCACCGTATGTTGAGGCATCACAATACAGGATCAGTTTCTAGTTTTCATCCTAGGGCACTAACACCCTGCTGGATTGCAGAAGTTCCTTAGCGTGCTTGAAAGCTGTTTCCTGCTCATGTCCTCAGAGAGTAGGCGCATTGACGGATCCACATCCTATTGTAAACGTACGACAGTCTTGAGTAGAATTTAGGCTCAGATGCTTTGACTTTTGTTGGCAGTGAATGCAGTCCCATCACACCCTCCATAGTGCACTGGAAAATATGTGGACTGGAGCTCACGCCTGAAGATGGTCTTGAATATGGGAAGAGTCCCCTACAAGAATTTTTGCTGTCATGAACTTTCTCAAGATTCCTCATTTAGTCCAGTCAGTAGATAGACCTGGCTTAAGTCTAACTTGATGTCTTTCTGCCATCTAGATAAACCTTCTATTCTATCTTGTATTTTTGGAACAGGGTGTTGTTTCACAGGTAGCAACTTGAATGCACAGGTAGAATGTCAAAATTTCCCTGTTCGCTGCGAGCAGGGTTCGAACCTGCGCAGGGAAACCCCATTGGATTTCAAGTCCAACGCCTTAACCACTCGGCCATCGCAGCCACCTGGGGTGTGATATTCATATGAACTGTTTTCCCGCTCCATATTCAATAGACTGCATTAATTACCGTCTACTATTCACTCATTTAATTTATGGCTGATTGGGTTTCTGCAGGCTGTTTTTTTTAACCATCTACTGTACATACTTGGATTGTTTATTGCGAGAGGTCTTGTGGTATTTTCTAAGCAACGCTCTGTCTCCTCCCTTGTAACGTCCTCTGCTTCGCTAGAAGGGTTTCAGTCCTGAATGTAGAGCAGTTCGTGGGTTTATGCTGGAGCTTTACCCATGTTACTGCTGAGGTCCAGCTCTGTAGAGGTAGGCCTTTGTAGAACTGCTCCAGGGTACAAGCGGTAACTGTTGAGCTGGCTGTGAGAGAGAATGGTGTTTATCTAGACATACGGTAAAACCTCGCTGCGAGCAGGGTTCGAACCTGCGCGGGGAAACCCCATTGGATTTCAAGTCCAACGCCTTAACCACTCGGCCATCGCAGCCACCTGGGGTGTGATATTCATATGAACTGTTTTCCCGCTCCATATTCAATAGACTGCATTAATTACCGTCTACTATTCACTCATTTAATTTATGGCTGATTGGGTTTCTGCAGGCTGTTTTTTTTAACCATCTACTGTACATACTTGGATTGTTTATTGCGAGAGGTCTTGTGGTATTTTCTAAGCAACGATCTGTCTCCTCCCTTGTAACGTCCTCTGCTTCGCTAGAAGGGTTTCAGCCCTGAATGTAGAGCAGTTCGTGGGTTTAGGCTGGATCTTTACCCAGGTTACTGCTGAGGTCCAGCTCTGTAGAGGTCCAGCTCTGTAGAGGTAGGCCTTTGTAGAACTGCTCCAGGGTACAAGCGGTAACTGTTGAGCTGGCTGTGAGAGAGAATGGTGTTTATCTAGACATACGGTAAAACCTCGCTGCGAGCAGGGTTCGAACCTGCGCGGGGAAACCCCATTGGATTTCGAGTCCAACGCCTTAACCTCTCGGCCATCACAGCTCCGGTGGGACGCGGCGTACCTAAATGTTGTCGAACCACCAAACTTGTAAAAGAAAAACTCTTTCTAACATTCTGCTCAAAATTCTTCTTAACTTTGTGAAGATCTTCATGTGCTCTGTTGGGCTTCTATGTCCTTGAGATCATCACAGCTCCTTACTGGTTAAGCCATCAGGCACCCTTCCATGATAAGTTCTACACAAGACTGTATGTATGAAGGCTGGTATCGGTTCTGGCAGATCCCCATTATGACTGCTAAAAGCATGATCCAGGTGTTGTTTGACAATGAGAAATTTTTTCCTAGCAAACACTGTGGGAACCTGGCCCAGTGATGTGCTTTATTAACCGTGGTATGAACTTGGTTTAAATTTTTTGCTTCTGCTGTACTCGGAGGTTCCCACCACTAATTTGCCTTGGACTGAAAAGAGTTCGGCTCTGCAGATGAAATCATGCGTGATGAAAACCCTGTCGTTTGCTCTCCTAGCCCTGGAACGCGACGAGCTAGTCCTGCTCCACCACCGTATGTTGAGGCATCACAATACAGGATCAGTTTCTAGTTTTCATCCTAGGGCACTAACACCCTGCTGGATTGCAGAAGTTCCTTAGCGTGCTTGAAAGCTGTTTCCTGCTCATGTCCTCAGAGAGTAGGCGCATTGACGGATCCACATCCTATTGTAAACGTACGACAGTCTTGAGTAGGATTTAGGCTCAGATGCTTTGACTTTTGTTGGCAGTGAATGCAGTCCCATCACACCCTCCATAGTGCACTGGAAAATATGTGGACTGGAGCTCACGCCTGAAGATGGTCTTGAATATGGGAAGAGTCCCCTACAAGAATTTTTGCTGTCATGAACTTTCTCAAGATTCCTCATTTAGTCCAGTCAGTAGATAGACCTGGCTTAAGTCTAACTTGATGTCTTTCTGCCATCTAGATAAACCTTCTATTCTATCTTGTATTTTTGGAACAGGGTGTTGTTTCACAGGTAGCAACTTGAATGCACAGGTAGAATGTCAAAATTTCCCTGTTCGCTGCGAGCAGGGTTCGAACCTGCGCAGGGAAACCCCATTGGATTTCAAGTCCAACGCCTTAACCACTCGGCCATCGCAGCCACCTGGGGTGTGGCGTTCATATGAACTGTTTTCCCGCTCCATATTCAATAGAATGCATTAATTACCGTCTACTATTCACTCATTTAATTTATGGCTGATTGGGTTTCTGCAGGCTGTTTTTTTTAACCATCTACTGTACATACTTGGATTGTTTATTGCGAGAGGTCTTGTGGTATTTTCTAAGCAACGCTCTGTCTCCTCCCTTGTAACGTCCTCTGCTTCGCTAGAAGGGTTTCAGTCCTGAATGTAGAGCAGTTCGTGGGTTTATGCTGGATCTTTACCCATGTTACTGCTGAGGTCCAGCTCTGTAGAGGTAGGCCTTTGTAGAACTGCTCCAGGGTACAAGCGGTAACTGTTGAGCTGGCTGTGAGAGAGAATGGTGTTTATCTAGACATACGGTAAAACCTCGCTGCGAGCAGGGTTCGAACCTGCGCGGGGAAACCCCATTGGATTTCAAGTCCAACGCCTTAACCACTCGGCCATCGCAGCCACCTGGGGTGTGATATTCATATGAACTGTTTTCCCGCTCCATATTCAATAGACTGCATTAATTACCGTCTACTATTCACTCATTTAATTTATGGCTGATTGGGTTTCTGCAGGCTGTTTTTTTTAACCATCTACTGTACATACTTGGATTGTTTATTGCGAGAGGTCTTGTGGTATTTTCTAAGCAACGATCTGTCTCCTCCCTTGTAACGTCCTCTGCTTCGCTAGAAGGGTTTCAGCCCTGAATGTAGAGCAGTTCGTGGGTTTAGGCTGGATCTTTACCCAGGTTACTGCTGAGGTCCAGCTCTGTAGAGGTCCAGCTCTGTAGAGGTAGGCCTTTGTAGAACTGCTCCAGGGTACAAGCGGTAACTGTTGAGCTGGCTGTGAGAGAGAATGGTGTTTATCTAGACATACGGTAAAACCTCGCTGCGAGCAGGGTTCGAACCTGCGCGGGGAAACCCCATTGGATTTCGAGTCCAACGCCTTAACCTCTCGGCCATCACAGCTCCGGTGGGACGCGGCGTACCTAAATGTTGTCGAACCACCAAACTTGTAAAAGAAAAACTCTTTCTAACATTCTGCTCAAAATTCTTCTTAACTTTGTGAAGATCTTCATGTGCTCTGTTGGGCTTCTATGTCCTTGAGATCATCACAGCTCCTTACTGGTTAAGCCATCAGGCACCCTTCCATGATAAGTTCTACACAAGACTGTATGTATGAAGGCTGGTATCGGTTCTGGCAGATCCCCATTATGACTGCTAAAAGCATGATCCAGGTGTTGTTTGACAATGAGAAATTTTTTCCTAGCAAACACTGTGGGAACCTGGCCCAGTGATGTGCTTTATTAACCGTGGTATGAACTTGGTTTAAATTTTTTGCTTCTGCTGTACTCGGAGGTTCCCACCACTAATTTGCCTTGGACTGAAAAGAGTTCGGCTCTGCAGATGAAATCATGCGTGATGAAAACCCTGTCGTTTGCTCTCCTAGCCCTGGAACGCGACGAGCTAGTCCTGCTCCACCACCGTATGTTGAGGCATCACAATACAGGATCAGTTTCTAGTTTTCATCCTAGGGCACTAACACCCTGCTGGATTGCAGAAGTTCCTTAGCGTGCTTGAAAGCTGTTTCCTGCTCATGTCCTCAGAGAGTAGGCGCATTGACGGATCCACATCCTATTGTAAACGTACGACAGTCTTGAGTAGGATTTAGGCTCAGATGCTTTGACTTTTGTTGGCAGTGAATGCAGTCCCATCACACCCTCCATAGTGCACTGGAAAATATGTGGACTGGAGCTCACGCCTGAAGATGGTCTTGAATATGGGAAGAGTCCCCTACAAGAATTTTTGCTGTCATGAACTTTCTCAAGATTCCTCATTTAGTCCAGTCAGTAGATAGACCTGGCTTAAGTCTAACTTGATGTCTTTCTGCCATCTAGATAAACCTTCTATTCTATCTTGTATTTTTGGAACAGGGTGTTGTTTCACAGGTAGCAACTTGAATGCACAGGTAGAATGTCAAAATTTCCCTGTTCGCTGCGAGCAGGGTTCGAACCTGCGCAGGGAAACCCCATTGGATTTCAAGTCCAACGCCTTAACCACTCGGCCATCGCAGCCACCTGGGGTGTGGCGTTCATATGAACTGTTTTCCCGCTCCATATTCAATAGAATGCATTAATTACCGTCTACTATTCACTCATTTAATTTATGGCTGATTGGGTTTCTGCAGGCTGTTTTTTTTAACCATCTACTGTACATACTTGGATTGTTTATTGCGAGAGGTCTTGTGGTATTTTCTAAGCAACGCTCTGTCTCCTCCCTTGTAACGTCCTCTGCTTCGCTAGAAGGGTTTCAGTCCTGAATGTAGAGCAGTTTGTGGGTTTATGCTCTATCTTTACCCATGTTACTGCTGAGGTCCAGCTCTGTAGAGGTAGGCCTTTGTAGAACTGCTCCAGGGTACAAGCGGTAACTGTTGAGCTGGCTGTGAGAGAGAATGGTGTTTATCTAGACATACGGTAAAACCTCGCGGCGAGCAGGGTTCGAACCTGCGCGGGGAAACCCCATTGGATTTCGAGTCCAACGCCTTAACCTCTCGGCCATCACAGCTCCGGTGGGACGCGGCGTACCTAAATGTTGTCGAACCACCAAACTTGTAAAAGAAAAACTCTTTCTAACATTCTGCTCAAAATTCTTCTTAACTTTGTGAAGATCTTCATGTGCTCTGTTGGGCTTCTATGTCCTTGAGATCATCACAGCTCCTTACTGGTTAAGCCATCAGGCACCCTTCCATGATAAGTTCTACACAAGACTGTATGTATGAAGGCTGGTATCGGTTCTGGCAGATCCCCATTATGACTGCTGAAAGCATGATCCAGGTGTTGTTTGACAATGAGAAATTTTTTCCTAGCAAACACTGTGGGAACCTGGCCCAGTGATGTGCTTTATTAACCGTGGTATGAACTTGGTTTAAATTTTTTGCTTCTGCTGTACTCGGAGGTTCCCACCACTAATTTGCCTTGGACTGAAAAAAGTTCGGCTCTGCAGATGAAATCATGCGTGATGAAAACCCTGTCGTTTGCTCTCCTAGCCCTGGAACGCGACGAGCTAGTCCTGCTCCACCACCGTATGTTGAGGCATCACAGTACAGGATCAGTTTCTAGTTTTCATCCTAGGGCACTAACACCCTGCTGGATTGCAGAAGTTCCTTAGCGTGCTTGAAAGCTGTTTCCTGCTCATGTCCTCAGAGAGTAGGCGCATTGACGGATCCACATCCTATTGTAAACGTACGACAGTCTTGAGTAGGATTTAAGCTCAGCTGCTTTGACTTTTGTTGGCAGTGGATGCAGTCCCATCACACCCTCCATAGTGCACTGGAAAATAGGTGGACTGGAGCTCACGCCTGAAGGTGGTCTTGAATATGGGAAGAGTCCCCTACAAGAATCTTTGCTGTCATGAACTTTCTCAAGATTCCTCATTTAGTCCAGTCAGTAGATAGACCTGGCTCAAGTCTAACTTGATGTCTTTCTGCCATCTAGATAAACCTTCTATTCTATCTTGTATTTTTGGAACAGGGTGTTGTTTCGCAGGTAGCAACTTAAATGCACAGGTAGAATGTAAAAATTTCCCTGTTCGCTGCGAGCAGGATTCGAACCTGCGCGGGGAAACCCCATTGGATTTCAAGTCCAACGCCTTAACCACTCGGCCATCGCAGCCACCTGGGGTGTGATATTCATATGAACTGTTTTCCCGCTCCATATTCAATAGACTGCATTAATTACCGTCTACTATTCACTCATTTAATTTATGGCTGATTGGGTTTCTGCAGGCTGTTTTTTTTAACCATCTACTGTACATACTTGGATTGTTTATTGCGAGAGGTCTTGTGGTATTTTCTAAGCAACGATCTGTCTCCTCCCTTGTAACGTCCTCTGCTTCGCTAGAAGGGTTTCAGCCCTGAATGTAGAGCAGTTCGTGGGTTTATGCTGGATCTTTACCCAGGTTACTGCTGAGGTCCAGCTCTGTAGAGGTAGGCCTTTGTAGAACTGCTCCAGGGTACAAGCGGTAACTGTTGAGCTGGCTGTGAGAGAGAATGGTGTTTATCTAGACATACGGTAAAACCTCGCTGCGAGCAGGGTTCGAACCTGCGCGGGGAAACCCCATTGGATTTCGAGTCCAACGCCTTAACCTCTCGGCCATCACAGCTCCGGTGGGACGCGGCGTACCTAAATGTTGTCGAACCACCAAACTTGTAAAAGAAAAACTCTTTCTAACATTCTGCTCAAAATTCTTCTTAACTTTGTGAAGATCTTCATGTGCTCTGTTGGGCTTCTATGTCCTTGAGATCATCACAGCTCCTTACTGGTTAAGCCATCAGGCACCCTTCCATGATAAGTTCTACACAAGACTGTATGTATGAAGGCTGGTATCGGTTCTGGCAGATCCCCATTATGACTGCTGAAAGCATGATCCAGGTGTTGTTTGACAATGAGAAATTTTTTCCTAGCAAACACTGTGGGAACCTGGCCCAGTGATGTGCTTTATTAACCGTGGTATGAACTTGGTTTAAATTTTTTGCTTCTGCTGTACTCGGAGGTTCCCACCACTAATTTGCCTTGGACTGAAAAGAGTTCGGCTCTGCAGATGAAATCATGCGTGATGAAAACCCTGTCGTTTGCTCTCCTAGCCCTGGAACGCGACGAGCTGGTCCTGCTCCACCACCGTATGTTGAGGCATCACAATACAGGATCAGTTTCTAGTTTTCATCCTAGGGCACTAACACCCTGCTGGATTGCAGAAGTTCCTTAGCGTGCTTGAAAGCTGTTTCCTGCTCATGTCCTCAGAGAGTAGGCGCATTGACGGATCCACATCCTATTGTAAATGTACGACAGTCTTGAGTAGGATTTAGGCTCAGCTGCTTTGACTTTTGTTGGCAGTGAATGCAGTCCCATCACACCCTCCATAGTGCACTGGAAAATATGTGGACTGGAGCTCACGCCTGAAGATGGTCTTGAATATGGGAAGAGTCCCCTACAAGAATCTTTGCTGTCATGAACTTTCTCAAGATTCCTCATTTAGTCCAGTCAGTAGATAGACCTGGCTCAAGTCTAACTTGATGTCTTTCTGCCATCTAGATAAACCTTCTATTCTATCTTGTATTTTTGGAACAGGGTGTTGTTTCGCAGGTAGCAACTTAAATGCACAGGTAGAATGTCAAAATTTCCCTGTTCGCTGCGAGCAGGATTCGAACCTGCGCGGGGAAACCCCATTGGATTTCAAGTCCAACGCCTTAACCACTCGGCCATCGCAGCCACCTGGGGTGTGATATTCATATGAACTGTTTTCCCGCTCCATATTCAACAGACTGCATTAATTACCGTCTACTATTCACTCATTTAATTTATGGCTGATTGGGTTTCTGCAGGCTGTTTTTTTTAACCATCTACTGTACATACTTGGATTGTTTATTGCGAGAGGTCTTGTGGTATTTTCTAAGCAACGATCTGTCTCCTCCCTTGTAACGTCCTCTGCTTCGCTAGAAGGGTTTCAGCCCTGAATGTAGAGCAGTTCGTGGGTTTATGCTGGATCTTTACCCAGGTTACTGCTGAGGTCCAGCTCTGTAGAGGTAGGCCTTTGTAGAACTGCTCCAGGGTACAAGCGGTAACTGTTGAGCTGGCTGTGAGAGAGAATGGTGTTTATCTAGACATACGTTAAAAACCTCGCTGCGAGCAGGGTTCGATCCTGCGCGGGGAAACCTCATTGGATTTCGAGTCCAACGCCTTAACCTCTCGGCCATCACAGCTCCGGTAGGACGCGGCGTACCTAAATGTTGTCGAACCACCAAACTTGTAAAAGAAAAACTCTTTCTAACATTCTGCTCAAAATTCTTCTTAACTTTGTGAAGATCTTCATGTGCTCTGTTGGGCTTCTATGTCCTTGAGATCATCACAGCTCCTTACTGGTTAAGCCATCAGGCACCCTTCCATGATAAGTTCTACACAAGACTGTATGTATGAAGGCTGGTATCGGTTCTGGCAGATCCCCATTATGACTGCTGAAAGCATGATCCAGGTGTTGTTTGACAATGAGAAATTTTTTCCTAGCAAACACTGTGGGAACCTGGCCCAGTGATGTGCTTTATTAACCGTGGTATGAACTTGGTTTAAATTTTTTGCTTCTGCTGTACTCGGAGGTTCCCACCACTAATTTGCCTTGGACTGAAAAGAGTTCGGCTCTGCAGATGAAATCATGCGTGATGAAAACCCTGTCGTTTGCTCTCCTAGCCCTGGAACGCGACGAGCTGGTCCTGCTCCACCACCGTATGTTGAGGCATCACAATACAGGATCAGTTTCTAGTTTTCATCCTAGGGCACTAACACCCTGCTGGATTGCAGAAGTTCCTTAGCGTGCTTGAAAGCTGTTTCCTGCTCATGTCCTCAGAGAGTAGGCGCATTGACGGATCCAAATCCTATTGTAAACGTACGACAGTCTTGAGTAGGATTTAAGCTCAGATGCTTTGACTTTTGTTGGCACTGGATGCAGTCCCATCACACCCTCCATAGTGCACTGGAAAATAGGTGGACTGGAGCTCACGCCTGAAGATGGTCTTGAATATGGGAAGAGTCCCCTACAAGAATTTTTGCTGTCATGAACTTTCTCAAGATTCCTCATTTAGTCCAGTCAGTAGATAGACCTGGCTTAAGTCTAACTTGATGTCTTTCTGCCATCTAGATAAACCTTCTATTCTATCTTGTATTTTTGGAACAGGGTGTTGTTTCGCAGGTAGCAACTTGAATGCACAGGTAGAATGTCAAAATTTCCCTGTTCGCTGCGAGCAGGGTTCGAACCTGCGCGGGGAAACCCCATTGGATTTCAAGTCCAACGCCTTAACCACTCGGCCATCGCAGCCACCTGGGGTGTGATATTCATATGAACTGTTTTCCCGCTCCATATTCAATAGAATGCATTAATTATCGTCTACTATTCACTCATTTAATTTATGGCTGATTGGGTTTCTGCAGGCTGTTTTTTTTAACCATCTACTGTACATACTTGGATTGTTTATTGCGAGAGGTCTTGTGGTATTTTCTAAGCAACGATCTGTCTCCTCCCTTGTAACGTCCTCTGCTTCGCTAGAAGGGTTTCAGCCCTGAATGTAGAGCAGTTCGTGGGTTTATGCTGGATCTTTACCCAGGTTACTGCTGAGGTCCAGCTCTGTAGAGGTAGGCCTTTGTAGAACTGCTCCAGGGTACAAGCGGTAACTGTTGAGCTGGCTGTGAGAGAGAATGGTGTTTATCTAGACATACAGTAAAACCTCGCTGCGAGCAGGGTTCGAACCTGCGCGGGGAAACCCCATTGGATTTCGAGTCCAACGCCTTAACCTCTCGGCCATCACAGCTCCGGTGGGACGCGGCGTACCTAAATGTTGTCGAACCACCAAACTTGTAAAAGAAAAACTCTTTCTAACATTCTGCTCAAAATTCTTCTTTACTTTGTGAAGATCTTCATGTGCTCTGTTGGGCTTCTATGTCCTTGAGATCATCACAGCTCCTTACTGGTTAAGCCATCAGGCACCCTTCCATGATAAGTTCTACACAAGACTGTATGTATGAAGGCTGGTATCGGTTCTGGCAGATCCCCGTTATGACTGCTGAAAGCATGATCCAGGTGTTGTTTGACAATGAGAAATTTTTTCCTAGCAAACACTGTGGGAACCTGGCCCAGTGATGTGCTTTATTAACCGTGGTATGAACTTGGTTTAAATTTTTTGCTTCTGCTGTACTCTGTGGTTCCCACCACTAATTTGCCTTGGACTGAAAAGAGTTCGGCTCTGCAGATGAAATCATGCGTGATGAAAACCCTGTCGTTTGCTCTCCTAGCTCTGGAACGCGACGAGCTAGTCCTGCTCCACCACCGTATGTTGAGGCATCACAGTACAGGATCAGTTTCTAGTTTTCATCCTAGGGCACTAACACCCTGCTGGATTGCAGAAGTTCCTTAGCGTGCTTGAAAGCTGTTTCCTGCTCATGTCCTCAGAGAGTAGGCGCATTGACGGATCCACATCCTATTGTAAACGTACGACAGTCTTGAGTAGGATTTAAGCTCAGCTGCTTTGACTTTTGTTGGCACTGGATGCAGTCCCATCACACCCTCCATAGTGCACTGGAAAATAGGTGGACTGGAGCTCACGCCTGAAGATGGTCTTGAATATGGGAAGAGTCCCCTACAAGTATTTTTGCTGTCATGAACTTTCTCAAGATTCCTCATTTAGTCCAGTCAGTAGATAGACCTGGCTTAAGTCTAACTTGATGTCTTTCTGCCATCTAGATAAACCTTCTATTCTATTTTGTATTTTTGGAACAGGGTGTTGTTTCGCAGGTAGCAACTTGAATGCACAGGTAGAATGTCAAAATTTCCCTGTTCGCTGCGAGCAGGGTTCGAGCCTGCGCGGGGAAACCCCATTGGATTTCAAGCCCAACGCCTTAACCACTCGGCCATCGCAGCCACCTGGGGTGTGGTGTTCATATGAACTGTTTTCCCGCTTCATATTTAATAGAATGCATTAATTACTGTCTACTATTTACTCTATGGCTGATTGGGTTTCTGCAGGCTGTTTTTTTTAACCATCTACTGTACATACTTGGATTGTTTATTGCGAGAGGTCTTGTGGTATTTTCTAAGCAACGCTCTGTCTCCTCCCTTGTAACGTCCTCTGCTTCGCTAGAAGGGTTTCAGCCCTGAATGTAGAGCAGTTCGTGGGTTTATGCTGGATCTTTACCCATGTTACTGCTGAGGTCCAGCTCTGTAGAGGTAGGCCTTTGTAGAACTGCTCCAGGGTACAAGCGGTAACTGTTGAGCTGGCTGTGAGAGAGAATGGTGTTTATCTAGACATACGGTAAAACCTCGCTGCGAGCAGGGTTCGAACCTGCGCGGGGAAACCCCATTGGATTTCGAGTCCAACGCCTTAACCTCTCGGCCATCACAGCTCTGGTGGGACGCGGCGTACCTAAATGTTGTCGAACCACCAAACTTGTGAAAGAAAAACTCTTTCTAACATTCTGCTCAAAATTCTTCTTTACTTTGTGAAGATCTTTATGTGCTCTGTTGGGCTTCTATGTCCTTGAGATCATCACAGCTCCTTACTGGTTAAGCCATCAGGCACCCTTCCATGATAAGTTCTACACAAGACTGTATGTATGAAGGCTGGTATCGGTTCTGGCAGATCCCCATTATGACTGCTGAAAGCATGATCCAGGTGTTGTTTGACAATGAGAAATTTTTTCCTAGCAAACACTGTGGGAACCTGGCCCAGTGATGTGCTTTATTAACCGTGGTATGAACTTGGTTTAAATTTTTTGCTTCTGCTGTACTCGGAGGTTCCCACCACTAATTTGCCTTGGACTGAAAAGAGTTCGGCTCTGCAGATGAAATCATGCGTGATGAAAACCCTGTCGTTTGCTCTCCTAGCCCTGGAACGCGACGAGCTAGTCCTGCTCCACCACCGTATGTTGAGGCATCACAATACAGGTTCAGTTTCTAGTTTTCATCCTAGGGCACTAACACCCTGCTGGATTGCAGAAGTTCCTTAGCGTGCTTGAAAGCTGTTTCCTGCTCATGTCCTCAGAGAGTAGGCGCATTGACGGATCCACATCCTATTGTAAACGTACGACAGTCTTGAGTAGGATTTAAGCTCAGCTGCTTTGACTTTTGTTGGCACTAGATGCAGTCCCATCACACCCTCCATAGTGCACTGGAAAATAGGTGGACTGGAGCTCACGCCTGAAGATGGTCTTGAATATGGGAAGAGTCCCCTACAAGAATTTTTGCTGTCATGAACTTTCTCAAGATTCCTCATTTAGTCCAGTCAGTAGATAGACCTGGCTTAAGTCTAACTTGATGTCTTTCTGCCATCTAGATAAACCTTCTATTCTATCTTGTATTTTTGGAACAGGGTGTTGTTTCGCAGGTAGCAACTTGAATGCACAGGTAGAATGTCAAAATTTCCCTGTTCGCTGCGAGCAGGGTTCGAACCTGCGCAGGGAAACCCCATTGGATTTCAAGTCCAACGCCTTAACCTCTCGGCCATCACAGCTCTGGTGGGACGCGGCGTACCTAAATGTTGTCGAACCACCAAACTTGTAAAAGAAAAACTCTTTCTAACATTCTGCTCAAAATTCTTCTTTACTTTGTGAAGATCTTCATGTGCTCTGTTGGGCTTCTATGTCCTTGAGATCATCACAGCTCCTTACTGGTTAAGCCATCAGGCACCCTTCCATGATAAGTTCTACACAAGACTGTATGTATGAAGGCTGGTATCGGTTCTGGCAGATCCCCATTATGACTGCTGAAAGCATGATCCAGGTGTTGTTTGACAATGAGAAATTTTTTCCTAGCAAACACTGTGGGAACCTGGCCCAGTGATGTGCTTTATTAACCGTGGTATGAACTTGGTTTAAATTTTTTGCTTCTGCTGTACTCGGAGGTTTCCACCACTAATTTGCCTTGGACTGAAAAGAGTTCGGCTCTGCAGATGAAATCATGCGTGATGAAAACCCTGTCGTTTGCTCTCCTAGCCCTGGAACGCGACGAGCTAGTCCTGCTCCACCACCGTATGTTGAGGCATCACAATACAGGTTCAGTTTCTAGTTTTCATCCTAGGGCACTAACACCCTGCTGGATTGCAGAAGTTCCTTAGCGTGCTTGAAAGCTGTTTCCTGCTCATGTCCTCAGAGAGTAGGCGCATTGACGGATCCACATCCTATTGTAAACGTACGACAGTCTTGAGTAGGATTTAAGCTCAGCTGCTTTGACTTTTGTTGGCAGTGGATGCAGTCCCATCACACCCTCCATAGTGCACTGGAAAATAGGTGGACTGGAGCTCACGCCTGAAGGTGGTCTTGAGTATGGAATGAGATAGAGGTAGGCCATTGTAGAACTGCTCCAGGGTACAAGCTTTAACTTTTGAGCTAGCTGTGAGACAGAATTGTGTTTTCCTAGACATACGCTAAAACCTCGCTTCATATGTTAAGGCATCTAAGTACAGGATCGAAAATAAGTGAAAGTTTCTAGTTTTCATCCTAGGGCACTAACACCCTGCTGGATTGCAGAAGTTCCTTATCGTGCTTGACACCTGTCTCTTGCTCATGTCCTTTTGGTCCACTGCTACATTTTGATTTCAAGTCCAATGCCATTACCACTCGGCCATCACAGCCACTGTGATTGTTTATTTGAAGTAAGGTTAGTCTTTTATTATTTATATTTTAGGACAATCCGTTGATCCACCTGGCTTATATCTATGTCTTTCTGCTATTCCTCTTACTCTTTTGCCTATCATAACTGAACGCAAGGACACAAAACCGATTTTTTTTATACATTTAATTATTTAAGGTGACCTAGAACTGTATCCTCACCACATTTTGGTTTCCTCATAATTGTATCCTGCTGCATTTCACGCCTAAATTTAGGGCAGCTCAGAGGTTTTAAATATCTTCTCGTACTGTTTTTTGCTAGCTTGGTAACACTAGACGTGGGACAGCACGGTCCTCTGAAGAGGCTATTGATCTGACTGCCATTTAAAACTGATTGATTGAGAAAGTTTTGTTGAAAAATGCCCTAGACTGGTAATGACAGTCAGTGATTAAAGTTGAAGATTAGACCATAATCTTTTTCTGTCATTAGGTATGGAATAATAGTTATGCACATTTTTGTTTCTATAGAAAAGTGTTAAAATCTACACTATTCCTAAATGAAACATGGTGATAATATTGTGATTCGTGTCATGTTGTATCATATAACTGATTTTAGGACATGCTTACTGCATAGAAATATAATAATTAATTTACATTTAATGACAATTTTTATTCTGTAGTTTATGCTGAAAATTATTATAATATGATTTGTCTAAAGGTGTTGATTAATGTTCTTTCACTGCAGCTCTGACCATCTGTGGAATGGTTCAAATCACAGGTTTATGTTAATAACTTCATTTTAGACTCCTGTATGGCAGATGTGGCACATGAACGTGGAGTTAAATTTGTAATCAGTTACATGGTAATGATTTCTGTGAGGAGACACTTATTTACTTACTGTGTATATTAATGGAAGGTACTTTCAGTTTGTACACTTTTCGACTTTTGGACTTATTGTGGTCTGTTAAAACTTTAAAAAAAGAAAAGTGTTCTATCATTTGTAAACTGTTATTGATGGGCAATAATCATGTGTTCTCATTTTTCTCAATTGCTTGATTCGCTAAAATATAAAATGAAAGAATCTAAGAAAAGTTTTATTTTTAATAATATTATTTGCAATAGATGTTTTTTTTGTATTTTAATAGTTTATTAGTGTTATTTGACAACATATAAATTGTTTGCATAACTTTTGTTTATTTAAAATTTTACAATAAAAATAATCATTTTTACTTTATTTTCTGTAAAAAGAATTGTTCTTTGTTTCTGGAAGCTTCTGTCACTAAAACAAATTCCTTGTTTGTGCAAATGTACTTGGTAATAAAGCTCTTTCTGATTCTGATTATGAATTTCAGACCCCCTTTAAATATTGCCCTCTTTTACTCTCTCTTGCTGTCTCTTCTTGTCTCCCTTTTAACTTTTCTGTCATTTATGCCTTTGTTTTGTCTCATTATGGAAACCTCTCCCTCTCTCCTTCACACACACACACACACACACAGATGGTCACTGTCACTTTCACTTGCACTTCAACAGCATAGCACTCCAGGACGGTAATGCAACATCTGGTGAACAACTGAAATGGAGAAAATGGAGAAAGGAAGGCAAGAAAAAAGACAGCTGCACAACATTCAAGTAAGCTATATAAATATATATTTCATATACACTAAATTAACCTTGACATAAAAATAACATGTCTGTACCTGTCATGAAATTATTTTTAAAAAAAAATATCAATTATATATATTTTTATTTTAGACTGTATCTATCCCTGTGCTGTATTATGCATTCATTTTTAATTTTAAAGTGCATTGAGCATACTATATATATATAAATATGTGTGTGTGTGTGTGTGTGTGTGTGTGTGTGTGTGTGTGTGTGTGTGTGTGTGTGTGTAATAAATGCATAATACATGCATAGTTATAGATAAATAATTGTGTATCTACAAAGTGAACTAAACTGAATGTGGACCTGGTTCAACTGCCAGGTAGTATGTTCATTTGAAGTATCTTGTGCCAAAGGTAAAGTCACCCTGACATCTCTGTCACTCTTTTTTAAAAGATTTTGTCACAAAAACTAAGATGGAGATGAAGATAGAGAGATGCTGATATAAAGAGGACAAAGAGCCAAGGGCTCACATTGAACACCTCCTCTCTCCTCTGAGGGAAATCAGTAATTGTGACAAAACTTTTTAGTATTATTTGTCCTCTGAGTAAAAGCAAGTTATAATTACCTATAATTAACCATATAATTGTAAAAGCTTTCCGACCATAGTAATACATAACTGAGCTTTTGTCTGGAGTTTGTTTTTCAGATTTTTCTTACAATTTTTGTTTCTATTTTCCTTTCTACCTGCATCCTTGTAACTGTACAATTTTACAGGCAACCTTTAGCTTTTTAGAAACAGATATGAGCCGAACATTCCCAGAAGAGATTCCTTGTTCATTAAAATGAAGTATGAAGGTAAATCATTGATGATTATTAGGCTGTAACTGAGAATCTTTTCTATAAGACACTCTATCCAGGGTCTCCCTCACTCTGTGCCCTTGAGGGATAGGCTTGAGGCTCCCGCACCCCTACACTGGATAAGGGGCACAGGAAATGGATGGAAGGTTAACTGGAACACTATCCACACACCTTTTTCCTTTCTGTAGAAAGTGACCTATACCGCATGTAGACTGATTTAACTGTCACTCTGATCTCTCTGCCACTCTTTTTAAAAGATTGTGCTCCGGGAAAAGAGCCAGAGAGACAAACAGTAAGATGGAGACAGAGATAGAGTGATAGAAGCTGATATAGGAAGAGCAAAGAGTCAAGGGCACACAGCAAACACTTCCTCACAATCTCAAATTGTGTTAAAAATGAGAATTTGTGTGTCCATATAATAAACCATAAAAGTGTACAAAGTGTTCTTTCTTTCTCTCTTACAGTGTATCCGAAAGTATTTGCAGCGCTTTATTTCTTCCACATTTTGCTATGTTACAGACTTATTTTAAAATGGATGAAATTCATTATTATCTTTTGAATTTTACAAAAACAATACCACATAATAACAACTCAATTGGAGTCCACCTGTGGTTAATTGAGTTGATTGGACATGATTTCAAAAGACACACACCTTTCTATATAAGGTTCCACAGTTAACAGTTCATGTCATGTCTGGAACCTTCCAAAAGAAAAAAAAAACAACAACTTGTTGCATCATACCCATAAAGACTTGAGACTGTAATTGGTGCCAACGGTACTTTAACAAAAAAAAAAAAAAAAAACGTTTCATCTGGCTACTCTACCATGCAGGCCTGATTGGTGAAGTGCTGCAGAAATGGTTGTTCTCTCCCAGTCGCTCACTTTGGCCAGGTTTGTGCTCTGACTTGCACTGTTAACTGTAGGACCTTATATAGACTGATGTGTGCCTTTTCAAATCATGTCCAATCAACAGAATTTCCCACAGGGAGACTACAATCAAATTCTAGAAACATCTTGAAGATGATCAGTGGAAAGAGGATGCCCCTGAGCTCAATTTTGTTTGCATGTTCATTTTAATCTGTTAGTTTCATAACGTTAAGCAAATAAGCAAATGTTCTACATGTGTAATAATTAAAAGTTGTTTGTAAATGTTCGATATTATTGGGCTTTTTTATTGATCAGTAACATCTAGTATCATCATTTTCCATATCACTATAGATCTCACATAGGTACTTCATGGCCACACACACTACACCATAGCCTACACCGTATCCTGATGTGTGTCTTCCCAGAAATTTAACTACATCACGGCAACACAGACTGCAACCACTGTGATAGGTTGACCTGGTAGTATAGTATTGACTATATACTCCAATGTCTTCTCTCTTTTCTGTATTGTAAAAGAGAGAATTTATTGTAGTAATTTCAGTAAAAGTAACAGTTGTTCAACTTATTAGCTCCAACCCCAATAAAATCTGCACAATTTCATTCACCACTGTTGTAGTGCATCGAAAAACCTCATCAGAGAGTTGCATGGAAATCTAACTGCCAACTAGTGATTTGCCAGTGTAACTGCAGAGTGAAACCAGTATAAATGCTCACAATGCTGTTGGACACTTGCATAGCATACAGTTTACGTAGAAGCATAAATCAGGTCTTATTCGTCGATAGGGAGGAGGCTGTAGGTGAAACCATTTTCTTTGGTTAAGCGTGCAAATTCCTGTCTGTGGGATGTTAAACAGACGCTGTGAGCAGGGTTTGAACCTGCCCCATTGGATTTCAAGCCCAACACCTTAACCGCTTGGTAGCCGAGGGCTTTCAACCTAATGCATCGGCTAACCTTTTATGCTGCATATAAATCTATAATATATTTGTTGTTTGTGGGTTGATGCTGTGCTGAAAAAACTAGACTGAATTTCGAAACTCACATTTTAATCTCTTGGTCATCACCATTGAACACCACATCACAGCACAGCTGTACCAGAGCTGGAAAGGATACCTGGCTAAAAAAAATCTCTTACACATTTTTAAATAAGCAAATACTTAAAAGCCTTTGATAGGATAATTACCGTGGTGATCAATATGTTCCTTTTACCCCTAACTGATAGTCAGTAAATTATCATTTTATAAACAACCATATTTGTCATGAAACAGATGTTGCTCTGTTCCAGAAGGGTCAAATTTTTGGCATTCATCAAGCAAAAAAACAACAACTAAGGAGACTGTTGAAATTAATGGAATTGGGACAGTGCTGAACCATCAACTTCATGAAAGCAATGTTGGGGGAAAATCATGAATGACCTTGATCAGTGATCACTTAAACACTTGGTGAAGCCGCATGATAAAATTCAGTAGAAATCACAGCTAGTAAAAATATAGAACACTTTCACATGCACAGTGTGATGATAGCTCACAGGATTGTGACTAAACAGCAGTGTAGCCAAGAAAACCACTTGTTAGTAAGACTAACCAGCTTTATTTTGGTAGGGAGCATAAGGGTAAAAGTTGGAGCAATGGAAAGGGTTCATGTGGTCTGATGAGTTCTGATTGACCCTATTCCAGAGCGGTGGGTGCGTGAGAGTAAGAAGGAAAGCACATGAAGCAATGCACCCATCATGCATAGTGTCCACTGTGATGATGATCTGTTGTTGCTTTGGTTGGTCAGGTCTAGACTCAGTAACGACCAGGAAATCACATCTATGGAGTTTTTTCCTCCCTGATGGCACAGACATATTTCAGGATGACATTGCCAATATTCAACATACCTAAATGGTGAAAGAGTGGTTCTTTGAGTATAAGGAACTATTTTCACGTATGAACTGGCCACCACAGAATCTCATTGTTCAACCCAATGAAAGTCTTATTAATGCATCATGTCTCACTCCCTGCCTCAATCATTTACTCTATCTCTCTCTCTCTTTCTTCCTCTCTCTCACACAAACATACTTCTGCTTGTCTTTCCCTCTATTTCCTCATACATTTCTTTCTCTATCTGCCTCTATGTATTTGTCCTTCTCTCCAGGCTGAAGGTCAGAAGCAAGTTGGTGGAGCTTTGCTCTCTGATGCTGGTAAGCAGGAGATAGATGATGGAGAGAAGATCACCAAACTTCGCCCCTCATGTCATACCTTTATGCAGTGCTGCCTGGTAAAGTGGATCATAAACAGCACAACAGCACAGATCACTGGTATGCACAAACGCAAGGCGCTTTTAACATCATTAGTTTAAAATAAATCACATGCAGATGATGTGTTTCAGCATTCAAGCATATTTAATTAAGAATTAATTACATACATTTAAGCTGCAAACATGAGACATGACATATTTGAGCTGTGAGCATGAATGATTTTAGCTCACATACTTGTTTACATATGTTCTAATTATATTTAAGAATGTCCTTGTTTTAGAGTTATTAAACAGCTACTAATGACCAGTCAGTCAAACATGCTTTTGCTTTGAGTACTGACATAGTCTCCTACAGTTGAGGAGGACTTGTCTACATGACCATAGATATAATATATAAGATGCTAAATTAGCTGCTTTGCCTTTGACCCTGCGATATGTGAACGAGTCAATCATATTGGTCCAGTCCAGACTGGCCTTTAAATGAATACACTCAAATTTCTCAACCAAAAATGTACCCTTCCATATAAACAAGTTACTACACTTTAAATATACATGAAATGACTTTTTCTGTCAACATCCAACCTGTTCTTGTGCTTCGGATCAGAATACCTGATTACGGTTAATTTACTTTATATGGTACGTTATATGGTTTCTTTCTAAAGTCTCAGCTTTTACAGCTAACTAGTATAATATTCAGGTATTAATAGTCTGACTATGACAGGTAACTAGTTACAAATAATGTTATAGTGTATATGTTATAGCAAAAGTCTTTCCTTTGAAAGGTCATTCTCTGAAATCTGGTTTGGATTGTGCACACAAGCTGCACACAACTCTTACATTCTCTTACATTCTCTTACAAGTCCTATAAGAGCTACAGCAAATTGCAAATTGCCAGGACCAATATGACATCATCATTGACATACTATCTAGTGGCCGAAGCTGCATCTAAGTATAAGTCCATCTTTTGCTGCACCTTTTGTCTATGTGCACTGCTTGCTTGGCCCAGAGAGTTCACTTGTCTGTCAAATCAATAATGTTAAATTGAATAAAAGCATTAATATAAAAATGGGGTGGGTATTGTGGATATCAATTTCAAACAAAAGAAAACATTAGTTAAAATTGCTCAGTACACCTCTAAAGGTCCCATATATTATTGTTTCTTTAACAAGTTAACTTTGTTCTCAAAAATGCCACAGAGCGTCTGTTAATGCTCCACCTGAAATACCTCTCAGATAATGCATTTTTTTCATACTTCACACTCCGTCTGCGTCAATTTAATGTCCATGGAAATGAGCTACTGACCCTGAACCTGACAGAGAACAGTAAGAAGGGCTGAGTAAGCCAAGGGAGAGTATCTTCTTATATGATGTCACAATAATGGAAAAATCTAAACGACTTACCCATAAAAAAAGGACAAAAAGCTGGGAATGTTTTTTTCCCACTTTTTTGTGTGTGTACACACATAATGGAGACTCTAAACGGAACATCTAAAAGAACATCTTAAAAGTGAACTTTGTGTAATAGGTTCCCTTTAAGAGAATTGTGCCATCTACTGGCCAATAAGCTGTGTAGCATGATGCATTAATGTGTCTTTCAGCTGCCATGACGCTTACTCCAGCTGGTTTATATTCCCAATGCATTCCCCACCACGTCGTGACGAGGCATCATTTACAACAATGTAGAAAGGCAGGAGCCTGTCATTGTTCGGTGGGGGTTAAGGATCAGGAACTCCAAGTCCCATTTTGGCAAGTTTCTTTTAATGCAGTGCATACAAATACTTCTCTATATGAAGCTTAATTACATTTTTATAACCTGCATCAACCATCAATAAGGCCATCAGTAGACAATAGAATGGATTCCTTTGTAATGGTAATAAGATGATCCACCATTCTGCTGCTGTGGGACATGACAGGGCTGCATCTGTACACTCTGCTATATGATCCAATTTAATACCAATTTAATCCAATTTTATATCAATCTTGGAGATGATTTCACACTGAAGGGATCTGTTACAGTTTCATGATGTAAGATAGTGGTAAAAACCTCCCTGAAGAAAGTGCCTGGCTTCTCGAACATGGCAGGGTCCAAGGCTTAAAGTAAAAATTTCCTTCTCACTTAATTCCTTAATAAATCAAAGACCAAAAACTAAAATAAACTAATGGCAAAAATTTCAAAAATGTCTTTTCTTACCTTTTTTTTTAAGTAACAAAATCTCATGAAATTAAATTCTACTTTGCACACACCACCTTGTCAGGTCAAGGATCAGAAATACTCTTTATAATAATCTGTCATTTCATGAACATATTTGAAGCACATGTGACCTGTAGAAAAATGAAAGAAAGCATTACTTGAAACTATGCCACTATATATACATTTTGAGGTAAGGACACTATGAAAAGCCATCAACAACCGTAGTACTTTGTCAGTTATTGCAGGTCTCCCAGTAGGCAGCACCTTGTAGCACACCACAACTTCAGCTTCGATGATTTTAAAGTGTAAATTATTGGCTTTTCTGTGCATTTATATAGTTCTGATAAATTTAGCTCCATAGCTAATGATGTCAGACTGCGTCAAAGCCACTGCATGCCATCGTTTCGAAACTGTAGTAATTTATAGCAAAAATTGTGAAAGTGGGAAATGAGCATAACACTGAGTTTTCTCTCTAAGTAGACAAATGTTTACAAAGATGGGCATTTGGTGTTTTTATGGGATACAATCAGATACAGTTCCAAGTATTTATTCATTACAGAAAATATATGTCAATTCTTGAGAGACAATTTAAGTATGAACTTGTCCTTTGGGTTTTGGGAGTTGAAGGGGTTAACAGGAGGGTGTTGTCAGGCAAGGTTAGCAAAAGGGTTACAAAAATCAAACATAAGAATGATGAACAATAGTGTCTTTAGACCTAATGTTCAGCTGCATAAAAGCTGCCTGGCTCCATTTACTTAAGAGCTTTACTTTATTGTGCTGAGCTGGACAATATACTCACGGTGCACAAATGAAAACTGAATTATTAACTACTTTTAACATTTAATGCTTCCTGATTGATAAAGTGCACTTTTATGTCACAACTATATCATAAAGTAAGCTAAACTCATCTTAGGCCACTTCCTGTCAGTCCTCCAGCACTGGTAGTCTAAATCTCTCTCTCTCTCTCTCTCTCTCTCTCTGTTAAATCAAGATGACTGCGTGTTAATTTCAGTTAATGTTTAGACACAACCTGGTTCCTAAATGATAGCTTTTAACAGTGTTTCCAATAAAAAAATAAAAATAAATAAAAAAAACGAACTATGGCTGCATTTCATTCTCAGGTAATCATGGCCATGCTCTACTCTTTTCAAAGGCTCTATCTGAATAAACTCTACTTATACAAAAGTCACAGGTACATGCAAGTAACTAACACCAGAGACATGTCTACATTAAAAATACTGTAAAAGCAGGAAACACCACCTAATAAAACAAAGTCAACAATTGGTTTAATGACCCTTTGCTTAAAATATAGTCTTAAGTACAATTTGTCGAGTTTTATAAGGAAATGAGTTGTTTAGATTTATTGAGCATCTTTTAGAACCAGCCCAGTGTGTCTAATGACTTTGTCACATCTGATTCATTTTTCACGCATGCAAACCCCAGAAACTCTCTTTTTGTCTCTTTTTCTTTTTTTGGGTAAAAGTGGTCTTATACATAATATGTTGCTTTCTTTTCTGGCCTACAGATATTTTCTTGTAATATTGAAATACTAATGTTTGACAATCAGAAATGTTTTTAAATAAACATTAAATAAACATATCTGACAAATATATAACATGTAATTGACAAAATATAACTTAACTTAAAAGTTTATTTACTCATTTGTAAGGAATATATATTGTTTTCCCCTACATACATGTATGGGTAACATAATTTTGAACCCTCTGTGCATACTATGCGTACATCACCATATATCAAAATTGGTAATATATATTTTTATTATTTATGACTATATGTGTAACATATATGAAAATCTTTCTTTGATATATAGACATATACACCTGAGGTTACCTGAGGTAAAAATACAAAGCGATTATTGATAAATAAGGTATAATGGTCCATTCTTGACCTACATGTACTATATTCATTAGCTTCCCAGTCATTAAGGTCATTACTCCAGTCAGGATAAAACAGCAATACCATTTAATATTACCATTTAAAAATTGCACTTTAAAGCTTTTTAAAACTTCACTTTAATACTTCATAGGGATGAACCCTACTGTATATTTGCTGCAAAAATTCCTGTTCGTACGCGGTATAGATTACAGTCTATATAATAAAGGTGTTCTCATCACAGCAATAATGTATCCGACCCATATGTTCTTCACGGCCTCTTATGCTGGGGCCATCCCTTAACTGTCCAAATTTGTATTTGGACTTAAATTTCTGAATGCTGTGTTTCTAATCACCACATTTATATGTGTTATTTAAGATAAAACGCATAAATATGGTGTATCGAAGTATAACACATAAGTGTGGTATATGTCGATACACCACATATATGCATTTTATTTAGTTTATTATTCATTAGAAAAGTCAGCATTCCAGGAAAAAAATTATCATTATAGGTAAATATTAGAATGTTAATAAGAATGATCCAGATACTAAATTACAGTAAAAGGTGAAAGCTTGTGGATGAAGCCTGAGTCAGGATGTTACAGGGCTTTAAAGCACACTAATGTACTGCTGATCCGTTATACAGCAAGTAAAAACACTCTTGAAATTCAAGGGAGATCTTTCCTCCATTAGCTGCCTTAATACCCAGGATAAGAACAGAGCAGATGGAGATAGGGACCTGGATAAGTGCCGATTAGGGAGATAAAATAACTCCTTAAGTGTATTAAAAAATTCAAACAGGGCCAGTGAATTCTGAGCACTGTGTTTATATATATGTAGCTCCTAATAATCTCGATGTAGTCCACATTTTGCACTCCTCCCATACAGAATGGGTGTGGGTATGTGATATATGATAGATGGATATGTATAAATTTTAAATAATGGTAAAGTATTGAGAAGAATTAAAGACCATGTATCACAACTGGTTTAAAATTTGTATAAATTCATTTGGAACCAACTGGTAAAAATTATTCGACCATGCGTAGGTAAAATGTTGTTAACCTATACATGCACATGGGTAACATGTCAAGTTAGTAATATATGATTACAATACCATGAAAAATCTTAGGCACACAAATTTGTTACATACGTTATAGAAATGTTGATGTTTATTGAGACATGCAAAAGTCTTGGGCACATTAAAAAAATTGCATGAGAAAAAATGTTTTTGAAAACATTTATACATCAAAGTAACTTCTATAAAGACCACCAAAGAGTAATAAAGTATACAAAGTCAGTATTTTGTGTAAAAACTCTTTGCTTGAAAAGAATCAGTAGCCAAGTCAAAAAATAAATACTAACTAGTTGCTTTTTTACAGGAATCGTTAACAAATCTTTGTCAAATCATCTTGCTATCTAGGTTAATAAAAGACTAGCATGTTACTTACAGTAGCTAGCCAGTTACCAAATCGAGACTATGAATGTATTTTTCCTGTCACTTTATGAAGAACAAAAAAAAGAGGCACAAAATATCAAATTATGCTTCTTTTAAATTTCTAAAGAGCTCTTTAAAGTAGAGAGCTTGCCATATGTGTCCCTCTCTATGAAAACCCAGGTAATTTTATTTTTTCCGATTTACTTTTTCTGCATGAAATCATACATAGAAAGATTTTATGGAGAAAAATAATATATCACATATGAACACAATCTATTCTCATTTCACTCTCATTCATGCATTTCTCATGCTGAGCTCAGAAAGAGCACTCCGCAATTGCTCACTGAAATCTCATCGAGACCTTTTTTTGTCACCAATATCTGACTTTATTAATATCTGCATAATTAATTTTTTTAATGCTTTTAATAATTTTGTATTATATTTATAGCATGAATAAACAGCCAAGCCCTTGCTTTCGTTACTGATAATTATATTGTATGTCAATATATTTAAGTTTTCCATTAGACATTACTCTTACATTACTTAATAAAACTTGTTCATTTATGATTCATTTGTTATGTATTAGGGCTATAAATTTTGCATTGTAGAATAAAAACAAAAGTAATTTATTGATTACTGCAGTCCAGTACTGTTCAGGGTGTACCCTGCCTCGTCTACTCCAGGCGTCCTGCTACCCTGTACAGGATAAGAGGTTTAGAGAATGAGTGAGAGATTGAGTGCATTGCAATAATATTACTATTTATAAAGCATAAATTATGGAAGGTGTTCAGTTGCCAGGATAAATCGAAATAGTTATTTTTAATGAAGTACTATCAATATTATTAATGCAGAAATGGTTGCTGGATTTGTCAGTTCACATTTATTGTGCTTTGCTGTTCATTATTTAAATCCATTCACCGACCTATTGTCTATACCACTTATGCTGTGTGGGGTCACGGAGGGCCTGAAGTCTATCCTAGGAATCTTGGGGTTCACACTGGGTGAGGTGCAGGGTACACACTGGGTGGGGTGCTTACCCATTGCATAGCACAAGCCCACATACACATTCATAATTTATGGGAAATGCCAATCAGCCTACAGTGCTTGTCTTTGGACTTTGAGGGAAACCCCACCCCACACACACAACCACACACACACAAACACACCACACACACACACACACACACACACACACACACACACAGATTCTTAACCCCAAACCCTGGAGGTTTGAGGCAACGCTAATAACCACTAAGCCATCATGTCACCCTTATCTTTTTTAAGGCTATTTTGTTCATAAGAAGGTAGAGTAAAAGTTCATGGAAGCAGTTCATGAACCCCTGATCCTAACTATCACCTATTGGGCCAAAGTTGATTCACTGCAAAGATGCAGAGTTCTCATAATTAATCGGAATGTGAAATGTTTAAACCAAATAATTTTTTTTTAATTATCATATTTTTATTTTAGTGGAGAACCACAATGACATAAACCATTACAGAGGAGCCTTTTATGTGCTAAGCAAGTCCCACCTCCAAACCCACAAGGTTGACCAAGAATTTTAGACATCACATTATAACAGTAATAATATTTACTAGAAGACTTGAATGCTTGTCAGATTTCCCCAGAATATACACTTAAAGACTGGAAGAGTAATGTAAAGACAAAATGGAAAAGGGTGTGGAACAACAGATGGAATGTGTGTGTTAGAGAGAGAGAGAGAGAGAGAGAGAGAGAGAGAGAGAGAGAGAGAGAGAGAGCTTTTACTATTGCTTTACATAATTGCGGGTCAGGGAGTGTCAGCTTAGAGGAAGCCAGCTCTCAGGACGAAACCTCGTATATATGAAATCTCACACAGAGGTTGAGGAACAAGCTGCGTGTAAAGACTCTTTAAATTATTTGCAGTGATGGAAACTGATACTGGCATGCTGTTTAAAGTTTTGAAGTTTTTTAAAGGCATTTTTACACGTATGGATCTGAAAATTTAGGATTTTGCTCAGATTTTTAAACTGCAGGATATTGTGATTTTTGTTGTGATTTTTGTTGATTTTTGTTTTGTTTTAGCTCAATTCATGGCTCAAGCCTCAGTTCCACTATTTCATCACCGTTTGGGAATAAGAGGTACCTAATTTGAGGATCGCGATTTGTGAGTTTTCAGTTTGTTTCAGAAGCTCAACTCAATTTTTTGGTTTAAGGTTTGACCTTCTATTTAAATTTATCACTATTTGCATACTGAGCCAGATGGTTTTTGGCTTTGGTTTTATATTACTTTTTTTTTTTTTAATCTCTCAGTCTATTTTACAATTTCATTAACATTTAACAATCTTAGTTACGTCAACTGACTGTTAATTACAAAACTCATGCTGAAGACACTTTGCATGACATGTTAGATGTCATTGTACCTTTAAATGCAAAATAATATCTGGTATGCACTTGGGATAAAGACTTCAATTTCAGTTTTCAATTTTAACATTTAATTTACGATTATATTTATGCACATGACATCCATTGATCAGGAATCTGACGCCTAACTTGTTGCATTATTCACTATTTTACAACTGTTTACTTGAAATGGAAGAAGATTTTGAAATGGATAACAGGACAGCAAAGCTATTGCCCAGAATCAACTGTTTGCACTGATTTTATAATATTTTACAGCTTTTTTGTCCCTTGTGATTTTTTTAAAAACATTTGAAGCGTGAGTTTGAGAGTTTTCTTTTTCAGATGACGAACAGAACTTTGTAACAGAAGAACAATAAATCCTCATGCACTCAACACAGTTTAACTGTTAGTCAAATGTATCTTTTGGAGATTTAAATTTGGAGATTGGAAGAACGGTTTTTCTGCAACATAGTATTTTAACTTTACTCCAAAACATCTTATTAAGAACGTCTGAAAATAATACAAGATGTGACAAGCTGGTGCTTGTACACAGTTTAACTGTTTAATTTTTTTTCCTTTTGAGGATTCCAAATAACTTCTTCATTCCCATGTATGGATTATCATCACTTGACTAAGGACAAATGAAAATCCAGATAAAAATAAGACTTATTGTTTTGTTGTGAAATACACAAATCCATTTCAGTTTGCTTTCATTTTGTTTTTGGGAGCTAATCCATTTTGGGATTAATTCATCATTAGTAGTAGTGACCACTCTACTGTCGCCGCAATGGGTATGGAGATTTTTGCCGTAGCTGTGGTGGTGCTTCTCTTTTTCATGGTTTTAAAGCAATTTAGCTTCTGGGACCCGCTCTCTATGGAGGGTAAGCTCTCTACTGGCATTTCTTTGACTATTATAAAACTCCTTTACTTATCAAATATGTGCTAATAACCACTTATAGCTGTGATATACTGTGATATTCCACATGCACTATATTGTTATTGTTTAAACTTCCTTTAAACGGTTGTACTTCTTGGAAAAGCTAAAGGATGTGAAAGTTTGTATGGCAGTCTGAGAAACGCCTATCAAATATTCCTGCGAGAAAATAAAACAGATAAATAAAACCAAAAAAGTATTTTTTATTAGCAATACTAAAAGAAAAAGGGAAAAGGAAAGGGACAAGAAAGGGAAAAGTTTTACAGGCAAAACCAGCAATGTTGTGCGGTTTGGAGAGTTACAAAAATGGACATGATTAGGAATGAGTATATTAGAGGGACATTGCAGGGAGGCCAGATTAAGCCATTTAGAGGCCAGATTAAGATGGTTTGGATGGTTTGGACATGTGCAGAGGAGGGATGAGGAGATCTCTCAGGAGGAGAATGTTAGAGATGGAGCTGCCAGGCAGAAGGAGAAGAGTTGTCCACTTGATCAACCCCTAACAGGAGCAGCCGAAAGAAGAAGTTGTTCGGCTGATACATAGTTTGACACTTCATGAAATCCTAAATATATTTTAGCATGACTTTGTTTGTCAGGCTTTAATTAAATTGAGAGAAAGCTAGCTGTTAAGTAAGATGGAGAACATACCTGATATTACATTATTTTTTAATAATATATTACTAAAGGTTATGGTGATAAATTGTTTTTACAAAGAAAATTTCCCATAATCTTATTAACTTCTTTGTTTCTTTTTGCTTCCTTTTTGCTACTTTCCTGATTTCATTGACTCTTCCTGTTCTTTTTCTCTTTAAAAGATGGTGAGTAAATACCTCTGTCTTATCAAAAATTCTCTTTTTAGAGTTCTGGGTGTATAAGGCACTTTGACAGTTGATTGTCTATGATGTTATTCTTCATCATTCTTTCGTTCAGCTTCTCTCCTTTGTCTATTTGTCTTTTAGAGAGTGCCGATGCTGAGTTGGAGCTGGCTATGGTGAGACACCAACCTGAGGGTCTGGAGAAACTCCAAGCTCAAACAAAATTCACCAGGAAGGAGCTTCAGTCGCTTTACAGAGGCTTCAAAAATGTGAGAGTAGATGAACTGAAATAATTCTAATTGCAATCGAAGACAAATAAGAAAATTAATTTTAAATGGCTGTTGATCTCTTTGTGGTTAGGAGTGTCCCAGTGGTTTAGTTGATGAGGAAACCTTTAAGGTTATTTATTCCCAGTTCTTCCCTCAAGGAGGTAAACTACTGTATAACCTTCTCTTGTTCTATGAATTTGTTCTTTGGCATCTCACTTTTTTTTCCTATGTATGTTTGTGTGCATACACTATATGGACAGAAGTATGTGGCAAAACCTGCAATGACATTGTATTCACATACATATACATATACATAGAGTTGGTCCATTTTTTGGAGTTATAACAGCTTCCACTCTTTTTTGAAGGGTTTCCACATGATTTTGGAGTGTTTCTGTGGGAATTCATGCCATTCATGCCTGTAGAGCATTTATGAGGTCAGATACTGATGTTGGACTAGAAGTCCTAACTCATCCCAAGGGTGCTTGATAGAGTTGGGGTCAGGGCTCTCTGTGGAAGTTCTTCCACACCAAACTCATCAAACCATGACCTTGAAAGGTCTGTCCACTCAGTAGCCATCTTGGAAATTCTCCTATCCAGTTATTTTCAGTACAAGACAAGATCCCTTGCTTTGTGCATGCGGGCCCGGGTCATAGTGGAATAGAAAAGGACCTTCCCCAAACTGTTGCCACAAAGTTGAAAGCATAGCATTGTCCAAGATGTCTTGGTATGGTAAAACATGAAAATTGCCCTTCATTGGGGACAAGTGGCCTGATTAAAACACCTGAATTTAATAATTAACAGGTTTGGTCAAATACTTTTGTTTATATAGTGTACAGTGTTTAGTGTTAGCCTATAAAGGAATTGACTGTTAATGTTTTCACAACTGAAATGTTGCAGTATAAGCATTTATATGCTGTAAGAACATTAATATAAATGTTAATTAAAAAAATTGGATAATCTATTTATAACTACAAACAGGGCAAAAAGGAAACTAATCATTTTACTTTACACGACATCTGAAGTAACATTACATCGGACCACACTAACTAAACAGCAGATTAGCTAGCTAGTTAATTATCTAGCACGTTGAAAAGCCAAAATGACTGTCCACAGAGTGAAAAGAAAAATAAACAAAAACCATATACGCTAGTACAAGGAGTCAAGTACATTTCATAATATAATTGTTATTAAAACTAGATAATATGCTAGTAAGCTAGCATGTGACGCTATGTTGTTTAAAGGATATAAGACATACCAATTGTAAATGTATTTAGTTTAACTCAATTACTTGAATTAATTCATTTATTAATTAATACGTAGCTGTTTACAGTATATTTACTTTGTAAAAAATTTTTTAGTAAATTGGTCTGACTAGGAAGTGTCTCATTCAGAAGTATAGATTTAAAATCATATAAATGTTAAATCTTTAAGAAAATATTAAAGTTATAATTTGCAATCAATTTAGTTAATAAATAGTTGTATATAGTGATTAATAACTATGATATAACAGTTGGAATTATACATAATGTTGTCATGAGTTACATGTTTTCATGTGTATTACGCAATTAATATACATGTGTATACATAAGTTTTCATGTGTATTACGCAATTAAATAATACAGTATAAATCATATTAAATACCTAAAGACTGAAACTGGGTGCTTTTCCCAATCTACTTTTTAGATGCTACCACTTATGCACATTTTCTGTTTAATGCCTTTGATATGGACCGAAATGGTTCAATACAGTTTGAGGTAAGAAACACACTCATTATCTCTCTCTCTATCTTTCTGGATCTCATTGCTTAGTTTTTTTGTATTTTTGTATTTTTTAAAGGTTAATACATCTCTTGTATAATTCTGAGTGTGTGTGTGTGTGTGTGTGTGTGTGTGTGTGTGTGTGTGTGTGTGTGTCTGTTGGCAGGACTTTGTAGTCGGACTGTCCGTATTGTTGAGGGGTTCAGTAACAGAGAAGCTTCACTGGGCATTTAACTTATACGACATTAATAAAGATGGATGCATCACTAAACAGGTGTAGAACATCATCATCAGATCTTCATATAATATAAATATTTAAGAGAAAAAATGAATGTACAGCAGCATTAACCTATTCAACACTTTGTGTGATCCCTAGGAAATGATGGCCATCATACAGTCCATCTACGACATGATGGGCCGATACACATATCCCAGTGTGAGGGCAGATGCACCATTTGAGCATGTGGAGAAATTTTTCCAGGTAAGTACAAACATATTTTCATTTATTCAGTCATTCATTCATTCACTAGTAAATATTAATGAAATATTCTGGAAATGTTGGTAAAGTCCTAGGCTTTAGTTTAGGCTTCCTTGAAAAGGCTGGCCACTCAATAGCCATCTTGGAAATTCACCTGCCCAGTTATTTTCAGTACAAAACAAGACTACTTAAATTTTGGGGAGATATCTGTATACACGAAATGGACAAATGTGTGAAAAAAACACACAAAGTTTGCCAACTTTTTTTTTATTTTTATGAGGGACAGGATTTATGTAATACAGCACCCATGGAAGCGTACCATGCTGCAACATTGATGTTATATTCAGAGGCCTTGATGCTACTCAAACTCATTTATTTCATATTTGCAAATAAAAAATACATGAATGAAAATTCTTGCATGACTGAAAAAGTCACCTGTACTTTATATTAATCAGTACATACATTGCATCCGGAAAGGATTCACAGCGCATCACTTTTTCCACATTTTGTTATGTCACAGCCTTATTCTAAAATGGATTAAATTCATTTCAAAGCAGCAGAAATTTTTTTTTAACCTTCCCCAGATTTGTGGTTTGAGACAATCCTGTCTCGGAGGTCTACAGACAATTCCTTTTGCTTCATGCTTGGTTTGTGCTTTGACATGAACTGTCAACTGTGGGACCTTATAAAGACAGGTGTGTGCCTTTCCAAATCATGTCCAATCAACTGAATTTACCACAAGTGGACTCCAATTAATTAATTTCCTAAATTTTGTGCTTCATGCCAAAGGCTGTGATGTACATGTGCTTTCTCAATTTTTTTTTTTTTTTAATAAATTTGCAAAAATCTCAAGTAACCTTTTTTCATGTTTTCATTATGGGGTGTTGTGTGCAGATTTCTGAGAAAAAAAAATAACCCAAATTAATTTTAGAATAAGGGTGTGACATAAAATGTGGAAAAAGTGATGCGCTGTGAATCTTACTTTAGGATTTCACTTGGTTCCCTCCTGATTAACCATCATATTTTAAACTTTTTATTGATTAGATGCCACTGATCAAGTAAACAAGTAAATAAGATCGTTTGTGTGTGTGTTTCAGTTAGCAAGAGCTCATTAGATATCAGCAAATAAGACTTACTCTAAAATAATTTCTCATAAAGTATCAGTTAAACAATTTTCATGGTATGTCATGCCACAAAAAGGGTCTCCCAAAACACATTTAAGAATTCACTTCATCAAAATCAAATGGGTAAAAGATAAATAGATGGTCAAACTCCAAATATGTTTTGCAGAAAATGGACAGGAACAGAGATGGAGTCGTCACAGTTGATGAGTTTATCGAGACATGTCAGAAGGTAAAGCTGGACATCACTGCACTTAATTTGCTAAATGTGTACCAGTATATTATATTTTGCTTTAGAATTTCAGCTCTATATTTCTTCTGTCTCTTTTTCACGTCATTTTTCATTTTCTGTCTTTTTCTATCAGGATCAGAACATTATGGCTTCCATGCAGCTCTTTGAGAACGTTATTTAAACCACTAAATGGAAACAATACAAGAAATCAAATATCACTGACAAGTGTGACTATATATAATTATCAAACAACTATTCCATACACTGTAGAAAATGTATCTGATGCAAGATTCTTAAGCCTCTGACGGATTCCACTGAAGACAAGTATGAACAGTATTCCTGACTGAACACCTGAAACCTCACACTGCTGCTGGAGTAAGAGTGTGTGATCATTTAGCAAAAACTGACAGATGAATTTTCTGTACAAGTGTCTAACAGAAATGTGACCTCAGTAGTATTGGTTGTGGGGAAAATAAACAGCTACAGAGACGAGAAAGATTTAAACTACTAGTCCTTAGTAAATAAAGCTTTGTTCTGGTTAGCATCACAGATACCCAACTAAGCTTATTAGAAAATATTGTTAGCAGTTACAAAGAAAAAGAATAACCCGAGGAAAAGGAGCGATGATCAGAATTCCTTAAGTAGCCAGTAGTCAGTATCCCTTCAAGACGGGAAAGTGGGCAGAATTAGTAAAAATCCTTTAAAATGGAGAAAGATTAGAAAAAACTCCTCCAGACTGAGGGGAATAGCCTCAGAGTATCAGAGTAGTCAGAATGCTTTAATGAGTGGGTGGGATTTGTCCATATTCCTTCATGAGTGGGAGGGTTTGGTCAGAATTTATTTTATCAGTGAATGGGATTGGTCAGAATTCATTCATGAGAAGGTCGGATCAATCAGAATTTCTACATTAATGGGTGGGGTTGATCATAATTTCATGATAAACAGGTGGGATTGGACAGACTTCCTTCATGAGTGAGTAGGATTGCTCATAACTTGTTCATGAGTGAGTTGGATTGGAATTCCCTCATGAACATATGGGATTGTTCAGAATTCCTTTATGAGTGAGGTGATTAGTCCAAATTCCCTCATAAGCAAGTGGGGTTGGTCAGAATTCCCTCATAAGCAGGTGGAATTGGTCAGAATTCCTTAATGAGTGGGTGGGATTGATCAGAATTCCTTTATGAGTGAGTGGGGTTGGTCAGAATTCCCTTGTGAGCAGGTGGAATTGGTGAGGATTCCTTCCTGAATGGGTGAGATTGGTCAGAATTCTTCCATGAGTGAGTGGGCCTAATCAGAATTCTATTAGGATTCCATCAAGTGGTAACTCTAGTATAATCACATGAGCATAAATGAAACAATAAAGTAAATTCAATTTAGGTGCAAGAGTTTCTGCACAAGCCACATTAACAAGTGTGTGTGAATGCAGTGTTACAAGGCTTTTGACATTGTCCTTTTTGAGAATTTGAAGCTCTGAGAACATGGCATAAAGCACTGAAAACTGCAATAGGGTGTCATAAGATTATCATACTGTGAATTTATCAACCTGTTCCAGAACTGATGGTAATATTTACCAGATCAAAGGAAATCATTTGATTCCATAGAAGCGACTATTTGATAGCTGTTTGTATATGTTGTTAGCACTAAGTTGATCTTATTGTATGACAATGAACAAATAAATATGCATTCGCATGATGGACGCTAATGACTTTGAACTTGTACAACTTTACATTGCAATACAGATGTACATGTACATGTATCTTATGTTGTCATATCTGTAATATTGTAAAAACCCAGACAGCAGAGTAACAAACGACGACTTTCGGACATTTTAAATTTTAAATTTCGGTCTGAATTGAAATGGTCCAAGTGCACACATTTCTTTTACCACATAGTGGCGCTGCCTACATTTTCTCCCTCATCTTTAAACCACCAAAGCAGTTTTTTTACATTTCTGGTGGCATATATAAAATAGCCCAAAGGTTAAAAGGTCATCAGTTGCAATATGGAGCATTTGCTGTACTTCTTGATTCTTTAAAAATTGTTGCGCTTGGGGGAGCTTCTCGTTGCTTCAAAGCTGCATCTATATACGCGAGTACGTCTGCAGTGCTAACAGGAAGTCCAAACACAAGTGCACATGCACTCAGCTTCCTGTGTGAGCTGCGTTTAGGGAGGGGCACGGCTTCCTTTAGTCTATCAACACACACACATACACTTTGGCTTCCTTGTCAATTCAGTCTTAAAAGGTCTATGTACCTGATACACACTCACAAACACACACACAATCCCTTTCTTCTCTTCCTGGGCTTCCTACACAGTAAGTCACCTGCTTGTTCTGCTTCTTCATCTTTGCTTTCCATCTTCCCATCACTCCCTGTTTTAAGGTATGATAATTTAAAGTAAATGTGTATGTAGATTAAATGAGTATTAAAATTGTTCCTTTAAGCAAACTCTGGATTGTACACTAATATGCTGAGCTCTCCATATTTTTAGCTTTTATAGAAATACAGACTTCAAGTCCTCATGTTCAGGGTTCTTCTCGATTGATGGTGGGATCGCGCATGTATGGTGTTCACCATTAACGTCACTTTAGACTTCAGGTCTTTCTCCTTCAGACCTATAAAATAGCCATTTCTGTGAGCACTTTTATTCCTCCTTCCGCCTCTTCGCTCGAAATGCCCTGAACTTAAAGTGTGTGTCGTGTTTAAAAAATCATTTTACTCACCTTCCTCTTTTGGTAAATGTGAAAAAAGCGGATCAAACCAAAAATATGCGTGTGTGGTATTAAAGTAAAACCCATAGTACTTTTAGTAATACACACCACTACCACCACCACCACCCCCAGCTAAAAGTAGGCTCAGCAGTGTGTAGAGTGTGTAATGATTGTGTCCTTTTTCTTCTCATGTTGGTTTTGTGCACCATTTACAATCAGGAAATACACACTCCTCACTCCTGTGTGCACAATACAGCATCTAAACAGCTGATGTTCGGTATCGACTGATATGTAAGTGGTATTATTGTAGAGAGTAATACGTGCAAAAAATACACACACACTTGGTTCAAGAGAGAGTAACGAACAAAAAGGCAGGTCGAATCAATTTATTTTTTTACATTTGCCCTTCTCCCTTTTTATCTAGTCTTTTTATCATTTAATTTTCTTCTTTAATCTTCATTTTATTTCCCCTCCTCTCACTTCTTCTCATCTCCTTTCTACCCCTCTTCTCTCTGGTTCTTTTGTCTCCTCTACATGTCCTCTCCTCTCCTCTTTTCTCTCCTCTGTACTCCTCTCCACATCACGCTCTTTCTCTCTACTTCTTTTCTCTCTAATTAATTCATTTCCCCTCCTCTCTCTCTCTTCCTCCCAATTCCTCTCTATTCCTTTTCTCTCCTGTCCTCTTTACCCCTCATTTTGTCTTCTCTCCCCTCTTCCCTTCCCCTCTCATCTTTCCTCTTCTGTTTCAGGCCCAGCTGTTTTGTCCTTATGGCTGTAAATCTAGTGCAGATTGGAGAAAACAAATTCATCAACAAGTAAGATTATGAATTTCCCCAATAATCTTTCGCTTATGTTTTCATCCTAATATAATGATTATAATCTGTATTAATGTTTAATAACTATCAAGGGGAAAAAATGTCTACTGCCTCTGGATCACATACAGTACCAGATAACCTATTTCATTTATAGAACTGATTTACTGTCACATCTCAAAACCTACAACCTTTATTATGAGGAAAAATCGCTCCACCTGCGGCACAGAGAGGCAAGTCACATGCACACAGAAAAAAAAATTGTGCCATTTTGAATTGGTATATAAGTTTTTTCAGTTTTGTGATATTTTCTAACTGTAACAGGAGGAAGGAGAGCTGATCATTGAGGGTTTGCTTAGCATCTTCTGGGGGCTGCGGCGTCCAATCAGATTGCAGATGCAAGACGGCAAAGAGCCAACTGACTCTCCTCGTTTTCTTGCATCTTTAAGGCGCTCAAGAAAGGATGCGAACCAAGGTGAAACGAAGTACGTGCTTCTCAGTTGATTTATTATAAACTTAATGATTTTAAATTACAGCAACACCAATAATAATCATAATAATAACAATACATAAATGCATTTATTATTAGAAAACAGCACACCACACTGGCTCCACCCACCGTTAAGATCATCGAGCCAGAGGATGACTCCAGTGAGAGTCAGGGAGGTGAGTACAGGGACAGGATTACCTGAAACCGCAACCATGTACAGTGCTAATGCGCATAGTGCTGGTCTTGAATCTAATATTTAATCTGATATGTGTAAATAAACAGAATCTGTGCACTACAAAAAGCTTGTAGGATTTGTAGTGTGCTAGAAAGCTAGTGATACGTAGCTACAGTACTTATAGCGCTGTATAGTGGAGTGATGGATTTGATTGGCTCTAGTGGCGTTATGTATCACATGCACAGGTGAAACGGAGGAGGACTCAACCCTGCACAGGACCAGGAGCTGTCTGAGTGAGCGGAGTCTTGCTGGGCCGACAGAGCCTGGTAACCATCGGCGACTCAGAAGGCATCGATGTTCCTTTAATGGACATTTTTATAATCACAAGGTATAAGTTACTACGGGTTTTAAGTGTCTGATTAAGAGGTACAAAGCGGCGAGTTTATAATTGTTTTAGGTTTTAAATGTATATTTTTTAACAACTTTTTAACAGTTTTTATACATGCAGCTGCCGAGATTTATATTCTAAATAAACAACTCTGTTCTAAATAATAGCTGATATTTATTTCCAAATATTAATTTTATATCACATTTTCCAAATTGATTTTAAATATAAAAATTTAACAACAATTTAACCTTTATTATTTTCTCAATTTCTAAAGTTTTATAGTAATTTATCTTGTAAAATTAGCTCCACAGTTTATATTTATTTCAAAATATCTATGCTTTCGAAAATAAAGAAAGCCAAATTTCTAATGTTATCACTGTTCACATAATTTAAAGTCTTACTTTTTGTTTAGGTTAACATTCTAAAATGTCTTTCTCAATGGCTCCATTTACAAAGTCATTATTCAAATTTCCATTGTAAATGTATGATTCAAATAAATCATATTAATTTCTAAAAAGGTACATTTCAAGAAATGATATGGGATTAGATAATTACGTAACAACAAGAAAAACAACATTTAGTTGTTATTTTAAGACACAGAGGTCAGCCTTTCTGTAATATTTCTTGCAAGAACAGTATTGTCAAGTGCATTTGCAAAATTGGTCAAGCACCATAATGAAACTGGCTCTCATGAACGCCGTCCCAGGAGGGCGAGACCAAAACCTACAGTACCTCTGCCGCAGACAAGAAGTTTATTTAGAGTTATCAGCCTGAAAAATGACCAATTAACAGCACCTCAGAATAGAGGCGTTATGAAGTCTTTACAGAGCATAAGTAGCAGAAACATCTCAATATTAACTGTTCAAAGGAGATTAATGCATTTTTTTGGACGCCTTCAGCATTCCTTTACAATGTAGAAAAAAATAAAAATCAGGAACGATCATGGAGTTCGAAAGTGTTCTAAAACTTTTGAACGGTGATGTTAAATGAATTGTATATATTTTCCTTCATTGATTTCTTTGATTTAAAAGTGATAATCTAAATTTTAACTTTGTATAAATTACAGATTTAATTTAATATTCTACTGCTATCAATTTATTATTACCATTTATACATTCATATATTTAAAAAATAATTTCTAAAGCTATTGTTCAAATTTATATTTGAGATTTGTAAAGATACCACAGTCCAAATTACTTTCCCAGATACTCCACCCTGGAAAACATAGCTTTGTATTTTCTCTTCTGTCTTTCTTCTGTTTTTCATCTCATCCTCTTGCTTTGTCAGACTGCAGTTTTCACCCCAACGTTTGGTTCTATCACCAACGTCCGCATCAACAGCTCCATGACGACATCTCAGGTCCTCCGTGTACTGCTCAATAAGTTTAAGATTGAGAACTGTCCTGATGAGTTTGCGCTCTTCCATGTACACACCAGTGGAGGTGAGCCAACGCTGCACCCAGATTAAAAACTTAAAAAATAATTTCAGACGATTTAGGTGTATCACATGCTTAACATTTTCCAAACTCACACAAATGCTGAACCTTTTTCACTGTCACATAAAAGGTAATGATATCTTATTGTCTATAATTGTCTCAGAGCGTGTACAACTGAAAAAGGATGATCACCCTCTAGCTATCCGTCTTCTACATGGACCATGTGAACAGATCAGCAAAATCTTTCTCATGGAGCCTGACCAGGTGGAGGAGGTCACCCATGATGTAAGATATTTATATCAGATTACAGTGTAAAGTGTAGCAGTAAAAGAAAGCAGGACATGTGAATGAAGGTGGCAAGATATGTTCATTTGGGTTATGGTGGTGCTTTAACTGTAACACGGTGTTGTATATTATGGATGTCTGAGCAGCAGTAGTACTTGTTTCATGTGCTTCTTCCATCCACTAGATGCCAGTGCTAGCCTGTATTTTGCATTCGGCACTATTTATAACATTCCTAGTGCTAGACTTTAACCACAACAGCAGTCAACTCACATAGGATGTGTCTTTTTTTCAATTTGCCCATTCTGTAAAAATCAATGTGGGAGATTTATTATTTGCATGTGCATAAAACAGCATGACACTAATAAACCAAAATGCACGTGTTGGTCTGTTGTTGTGTTTAGGTAGCACAGTATATAAAGCTGGAGATGCCAGTGCTACTCAGCTTTATTGACAAACTGAAGGAGGAAGAGAACAGAGAGATGGAGAAGCTCAAGCAAAGGTATGTGTAGTTTACTCCTGTGAGAATTGTCATACTACTACTACTGGATTGTTTTTACTGTACATTTATCATACACTATTATGTTTTTTTGTGCTTGCAGGTACTGTGATATGCGCCGAATGATCCAGAAGCACATGCACCGCGTGTCTGATAAAGCTGTTTGTTAGTAGATGATTTGTTTAAGTTTCTCTCCCTCTCTCTCTCTCTCGTGAACAAGCATAGAACTCTGTGGCAGTGGTCGAAAGAGCATGACCTCTCAGATGATTTGTGGTCAAGGTTAGAGAAAGCAAGGTAGAGACTTACTTACTTGTGACGCCATGTAGCCAAGCCCTTGTCATTTACCTTTTTTTTTTTGTTCTCATTATGTTAGATAGTTTTAATCATACAATACTGGCATGCACAATTTATAGTTCAGTAAGTTATTCAGCTACTCCTATATGATTTAATGTGATGTCATCCCATTTGTGTCAAATTAAACTTGCCATTATTGACCCAAGTATATGCTTGTCATTCATCCACATCATGTAATGCATTTCCTTCCTATTGTGCTAATCAGATCACACCATACAGCACAGGGATGATTGGGGAATTATAGAAGTATAATTTGTGATATTTTGTATTATGTATGAAAAGCCATGGAATAAAATCAGCTCTTTTTGGCATACTAGGACATTTATCTGTTTATGTTGTGTCTGGTATATAATTCCAATCAAAAGTTATCTAATTCAATGTTTTTCTTATTGTTTTTAAAATTTTTACATTGTAGAACACATCTACAAAAAAGTATGTAATAATTAATATATAACTATGTAATTATGTTTTGTCATTAAGTAATTAGGTTTTTAAGATAAGCACCCCCAGATAGGAGGCTACCTAAGTTTTTCTCGGAGATAAGCACAAATGGGCGAGTACCAAGGAAATTAATATTACTTCTAATGTTCTTCAGGGAAAGACACACTCCTGTTCTAAACCAGGGTACTAGTTTTGAAATCTTTAAAGATTTTTATGTTATATTAAATGTACTTGTTTTGTTTTTTTTGTCTTTTTGAAATTGGATTAATAATAAAGGTTTATGGCCTTAACAAGATCTTCTGTGTATCTTCACTTTATATTACAGCAGATAAATTAATATACTGTATATATTCTTGTATAATTAATTCAGTCATCTTCTATACTGCTTATCCTGTACACGTTTACGTTACGTTTTGGGATTTGTCAGATGCCTTTATCCAGACAAACTTACATCTGAGCAGTTTTAGGGTTAAGGGCCTTGCTTAAGGCCCCCACAGGGACAACTTGGTGGTCATGGGATTTAAACCTAGCATCTTCCGAACTGTAGTCCACTGCCCTTACGACCCCTGGTACACCCTGGACAGGGTGCCAATCAATTGCACCGCAAACACACATAGACACACACACTTACACACATTTATTCAGACACTATGGGGAATTTGGGAACGCTTATCAGCATGTCTTTGGACTATGGGAGAAATCTGGGGTACCTAGAGGAAACCCACCATGCTCAGGGAGAACATGCAAACTCCATGCACACAGACCCTGGGCAGGAATTGAACCCTTGATCCTGGAGATGCAGCTTTAAATTTTTAAAATGCTTATCTCCACTCCGGAAACATGGTTAATTCAGACATGTATTCTTTAAAAAATGTTTTAAATGGTTTCCTGATATACTGCTAGTAAAAGGTTTGTACACACCTTCTAATTAAATGCTCTTTCTTTATTCTTCAATATATTTTAGACATATTTTGCATTTATTTGTATTTAGTTATTCATTTACTTATTTATTTATTACATTTCTAGATGACATAACTCCAGGGCTATTTTTTTCCTGTAATGCCCATTAAAGGAAACCACGCCCCAAATACAGGCCTTATCCTAAATACTTTGCTCTGAGACACTGTGTTCAATAGTGTAGTTTATTCCCTATAAAGTGCACCTACATAGGGTACACAGAGCAGACTGAGATTCAGCCAGACGTCAGAGCAACAAAACATTTTCAGTACAGGGGAGAGGACCAAGCGGAAACAAGCATCTTCAAGGTAAAAAAAAGGGAAGAAATTTATATATACATATACATATACATAGTTTAATAGAGTGTAAAATAATAAATGCTTATGTGGATTCCCGGTGCTGAGGACAATATTGATTATTCTGTTAATGATTGTTGTATTGATCTATCACATGAGTCCCTCTGTTCCTCCAACACATATGGCATCTGTATAGAAGTAGTGCATGGAGAAAGCAGATGAACAAACATTAAAGTGTTTGTTATTTGTGAACGGAGTGTTCCGGGAGTGCTGGTACACACACTGCACACACACTGATGCTGATGATGGAGAGTGCAGTGTTGAAAGTGTTGAAATTACAATAGATAAACAGTAGGTGATCTCGCAGACCAGATATTATGCATGCACTGAACTTTTATTATTTGGGGATATAAATGCTGGATATTTCTGGAGAGCACCTACTGCGGATCAACTGAGCGGATCCATGCGAAACTATTTCAATATGGATTTTGAAGACCTAGGATGACATTTAGTAATATTTCGTGCCAGTGCAAACTCTCTTTTGGCTTTAAAGCTTGAACAGGAATGAAACTAAAGAAACATTGTTTGTACACACATATAAACCCCCCCCCCCACCCACCCACCACCCACACACCCTTCAGAAGTTAAGTTAAGGAATGCCTTGTCAATGGAGGGAACTTAACAACTGGTCCCTCCATTGGATTCGCTGACTAAAGTTAACACCAAACATCAAGCACTTATACCATTTGTGTTGAGAATGTGATTAGGCGTTTATACAAGCCTCTTCATCTGTAATATCATTTAGTCAGCCCGCTGGTCGTGACCCTCTCATCAACATGGTCAATCTTGTATCAAACATACAGCATAATTCCAAATGTTTGTTTAGATTCACTATGGGTGTGGCATATCTCATAAGATGAACTCATGAGGACTTAAAAGGAAATACATCATGATACAGAATAAAATCCTGGCTCTCAAGCTATTAATGCCTCTCATAGGCACTTAAGGAACTGAACATGACTAGGGCTTTTAGTGGCTAATAACATTACTTTAGGTTTATTCTCACACTAAATCTATTTAGTTTTTGTTTAGGTGCTGAATACTAGACAGACACCTTATTGTTTAATACAAATGGTGCAAAAGATGTTTATTTTACAACTTTCACATTATTGTACTTTATTATAAAGTATGCAAATGTGTGATATGTGATATTCTCCAGCAGAATAGTTTTTTTTTTTTATAGTTTTTTATAAAAGTTAATTTAAGCTTAATTTGTACATTACTGGGACTGATTATGCATTATAAATATCGTAGATAGAGGGTCAAAACATAAATTTATTAGTCATAACGTTTTAAGGGCATATTTGTTTTAGAGCATTTCTTTGTACTTGCATACGAAGGGTATTAAAGTCAAAGGACTTTTGGAAAACTTTATTTCTCTACATAATCCCATGCCACACTAACCGCACTTATTCCAGCATTTCACTAGTGCTTGGATACTATTAAGGTAGAAGTTTTTTTTTCTTCAGTACATTAGAGCCATGATCAGACTGCCTGCTTCGCATCTGGAACGTTGGCCTTTCAGGAACTCTTTTAATGGCTTTAAGGTCAGAACTGTACAGGAGATGTGGTAATAACGCCTAGCCGAGTTCCTGTAATGGTGCTGGTGAATAATTGTGCACAATTCCCACAAACAGATATGTCTCTTCTGCAAGGTGGCAACAAGTTATCTATCGATTTTCATGCATAATGTGTTCTGCTGGGATCGAACATCCTGGATGTACAGCATTTATTTTTTTTTATTGTTTGAATCATTTAAATGCTTTATAGTGGCTAAAAGTGTCATTACCATACTGTGCTTTATCTATTCTGTAAATGTCAATAAGTTTTAGACCTTTATTTATAAGTTCCCGCTTGACTTGAAAGCCCCTCGTATTTTTAATTTTTCTCTATTTGTTTAAAGAAAATAATAATTTTAACTTCTCTGGTGCCCAGTTTCTTAATTGTTAGGCTTTAAATAATTCCTCTTAACAATTTATACTTTTTTAAAAATATAAATTTACAATAAAATTTACAGGTTTTCAACAGTTTATTTACTGTATTTCCCTGTGTAACAAATTTCTACATAGCTGTAAAAGGGAAAATCAATTGGCCTGGAGCAGAGGATTGTGATTGTGTGCATGGAGAGTCATCACCCTTATTGCTGGTGGTTTTCATAAGTAAAAATATATTTGCATTTACTTCTGTAGTAGTATTGCTATTTTCTACAAATTATTTTACTTTTGAAATTAAGTGTAAATTAGGTAAAAGTTAGATTATAATGTTAGCTTAACTATTATTCAGTGTACATCTTATTACAGTAGAATTGAAATCTTAATCTTTTTAATCTTTCAGTTGAACAAACTTTTTTTTTAAAGGTAACCAATAAATAACTAAAATAAGTCTTTTGAAACAAACAAAATGTTAATACACCTCCTTTGATTACAGGATGGGGCAGCTGATCATCTTCACAATTTTCTGTTTGACTTTAATGCTGTTGCTGCATGACACATCAGCAAACAAGAAAACATCAAGCAGCAAGAATCCTACTAACACTAAAACTTCAACAACTGGAACATCAAACAAGCCGCAGCAGGGGAGCAAGACACAAGCTAACTATCCCAGGCAACCCAACCAATATCCCTCTGCAGGCAACAACCCTGGGGCTCGATACCCTAACCAGCAGTATCCTGGTAAAGGACGTGTTAGCCCAGGAGGACATCCCACACAGAAGGCTACAGGAGGACATCCCACACAGAAGCCTGCTGGTGGTAGTTATCCTGTAGGTGGAAGTTACCCTGCAGGTGGAAGTTATCCTGCAGGTGGAAGTTACCCTGCTGGTGGTAGTTATCCCGCAGGTGGTAGTTATCCAGCAGGTGGAAGTTACCCTGCTGGTGGTAGTTATCCTGCTGGTGGCAGTTATCCCGCAGGTGGTAGTTATCCAGCAGGTGGAAGTTATCCCGCAGGAGGTAGTTATCCCGCAGGAGGTAGTTATCCCGCAGGAGGTAGTAATCCCGCAGGGGGTAGTTATCCCGCAGGTGGTAGTTATCCCGCAGGAGGTAGTAATCCCGCCGGTGGGAGTTATCCTGCAGGGGGTAGTTATCCTGCAGGTGGAAGTTACCCTGCTGGTGGTAGTTATCCTGCTGGTGGCAGTTATCCTGCAGGGGGTAGTTATCCTGCAGGTGGAAGTTACCCTGCTGGTGGTAGTTATCCTGCAGGTGGTAGTTATCCAGCAGGTGGAAGTTATCCATCTGGAGGGCAATATCCCAACAAGTACCCAGCTGGGGGACAATATCCAGGACAAGGGGGATCTAGTCCTGGAGGGTATCCAAATCAGTACCCTGCAGGTGGAAGTTATCCAGGTCGAGCTCAGCATCCAGGACAAGGGGGCAGTAGTCCTGGAGGGTATCCAAACCAGTTTCCAGGTAGAGGAGGTGTAAATCAAGGAAGATATCCCAATCAGTCCCCTTCTGGTGGTAGTTACCCAGGAGGCCAGTACCCTGGGGGAGGAGGTGTACATCCAAACCAGTATCCTGGATCAATCAACCCTGCAGGATATCCAATGGGTAGTGGCTACCCAGTGAGGACAGGAGGACAGCCGGGAGGATACCCTGGGGGTTATCCATCCATAGGAGGACAATATCCTAACTGGAATCCTAACAACAAAATTCTTAGTCCTCGGTATGGCAGTGGAATTGGGCGTCCAGGATACGGAATCGGTGGCTCCCCTTTCTCAAAATCAGTTCATGATATGGGCTATAAACCATCCGTGAAGTCCAAAGGCTTTGCCAAAAAGGCCATGTTGGCAGCTGGAGTTGGGGCTATGACAGGGATGGCTGTAGGGTATGGCCTGGGTCGATTTCCTCGACCAAACTTTCACTTTAGCAGCCCCCAAGAAGAGTATTATTACAACCAATACATGCACCGCAATTATGGCATAAAATCTACTGATACAAATGACTATCGACGTGACTACAAATTCAAGCCACCTCCTAAGGCCCAGACTTATGAAAAATACATGAAAGACTGCATGAAAAGAACAGACCTCTTGAGAAATCAAGATGCAAAAATCAGCAACATCCAGGAGGATAACCCCATGGCTAGATCACTTACAGTTTCTAATTCTTCCACTTCTGAGAGTGTTGGCACTCCTGAGAATGGCACATCCGAGGTTGTAGTGCCTGCTAAGTCCCAAGAGAGCGATGATGATACAGTAAGCATCACAGAAATTGGTTACCCTGTGCTAATCCAGCAAATGAAAGCCCGAAAATGTGTAGAGCTGTACATGGCATACTCTGTGAGCTTCCTGCAGAAGCAGACGCAAGAACGTCCCGCCAGCCGCAGCGACGCACGGGGACATCCTATACCACTTGTACTGCTCACAACTGCAATCATGGCTTTCAGCAGCACCCTCTTGCTGCAGTGAAAGCAAGACTACGGTGATACTCTGTGTGGTAGATCTGGAAACTTTTGGGCTCAACATAAATTCTCTGGTTTACTTCACAATCAGCACCTGACATATCATTATTTATAATATTATTATGTATGAAACAATACTGCATGTTTTACAGTACCTGTTATTCATGTGCACCATTTTAACCAACATTAAGACCAACATTCCATCATTTATTCTTACTAGCTCACAACTGCTTGATAGCTTCTTAGCAACTAAATGTATATCAAAGAATGATCTGACTAATATGGCTAGCTAACTAACTTGTGCAATATTTAACATTAACCAACAGTTATTGGAGGCAAATTTCGTTAAGTGTCAATGGATAATTATTTCATGAAGAAACTGCCAGGAATTTTGATTATGCAAAAATGCAGTATATTTTACATTATTGTTGTTTTCATTTTAATTTACTTACTGTGTGACGTCTTGGTGACTTATTATTTCTAAATAAACTAACATAACATTTATTTCTAGAACACAGACTGTTCTTTGTTCTATGTTCACATGATACCTACTTTCTTTCTTACTTAAATTATCATTTTATTAGATTCTATCTGTAGAGCTTAACAACTTGGTACAAGTGTTAAAGATATTATATCCAAAATTATTATTATTTTTTTTCCAAAAATCCATCATGGTCAGAGGGAGGCCACAGTCCAAAGTTTACAAATGTTTTATTGACAGTTAAAAACACAACGAGTAAGGGACAAATATGATATTTAAACAGATAGTCAAAACCCATTTCAGAAACCCCAGACTGTTCGTGGTCCAATACAAATCCAAATATCTGTAATACACAAAGTACTTTTTTCTTTATTTTTAAAGTTTGTATGTGTTCTTATAAAGGCCAGACCTAAACGGGGACTTCAAGGTCTTGCACTCGCACTCACATATACACATACCGGCAGCATCAGCTTAAGGGCTGTGAATGAGGACATGTCCATCACAGTTCAAGATTCAGAATCCCTAGAGAGGCAAGAGGAATCCTGTATTGGCTTGCTTGCTATCCTGTACTGCGGGTTTTAAGTCTCTGAACCTCAGGGGTTTATGGGAATCAGACTCGGTGAGTGACGGGTAATGTTGCCGGTAACACAGGTACGAGAAGGTCAACCCCAGCAGTGATCCCACTAACACATCTAAATGGAAAAGCAACAGACAGAGGAGACAGGCATAGTGTCAAAAACAAAGTTAATATAAATTATTTAATATACTTTATATATAAAAGTGTATGAAGGTGAAATCTGTTCCACTCGTTTTTAATCACTAATGTCTATTGTCTATTTAGTTTCCTTGATTGCTTTGTTAACGCCCCCAAATTTCTCCCTAATTTAGTCGTGTCCAGTTTCCACAGGTCACTAGGGCACTCCCCCATTAAGGCTATATATAGACTATACAAAGACTATAACATGTTTCCTCCGAACTACATGACGACAGCCAGCTGCATCTTTTCCAACTGCTCGCTCACGCACCATTTTGGCCGCGTAACACACTTGGAAGTCAGTGCTATCCGCTCCTTTCGCTTGTGATCAGCTTAGAGCCGTGATTGATGTAAGAGTGCACAATGCCTCCCATCTCACCCCGCTGAGAGGGTTCGGCCAATCAGCTCTCTCCAGGCCCCCTGCTGCGGAAGGCTACAGCATCACTTAGGAATCAAACTAGCGATCTCTTTACGAGGGCGAACACCACTGCGCCATTCAGGGGACCATATTTCTGCTCGTCTTTTTTTTTTTTTTCGTTTCTGAGGTTTATTATTTATTTGAAAGAATTTATTTGGACTAAAATAATTTGTAGCACTTATATAAGTGCATTATAAAGAAAATGTATTATTATTATTGTAGTAAAAAATACATTTTGTAAGAAACATTTCCGTCCAATGTTTTTTTTTGACCATGAGTATAGTTACTGGAACCGAGGGCTGCTATTTACAGGAACACAGTACACAGTTAACACAGCACATAGCTTACAGATTCTTTTGCTGTGATTAAAGCAAACTGAAGTGTAACTACTTATTAGGGGATGTATTTCTCTCTATAGGCTGTAATGCTCCAGTAGATCACGGCGTTCCTGCAGAAAGCTAACAATAATTTCTAATAGTGAAAAAAACATCACTATTGACACACCATGTGTATAGTTAAAAATATGTAAATATCATATGTCACAATGTGTTATTATTTTTTTTCATCGAAAAGTGTTGATTGCGTGGATGCTCGTTCACCTTGCCAGTGATGTTTGTAGTCGCAGGTTCTAGAGATGGCGATCAGGATGGCACAGAGTAGAGGTGTGAGGAAGGCACACAGGCGCCATGCTTTTCCCCGACCGGCCGGACTGAAACAGTGCAGCTTCCCAGCCACGAAGAGAGCCGTAAAGCCCAGTCCGGCAAACGCAACTAATGTTTTGGGGAAAAAAATGCATAAAGAACAGAGAAATCTGTTAATATTCTGAACATATAATGCAACAGCAATTAGATTTTGGATTTCGATTGATCTCCACCTGCGGGTGTTGATTAATCAGAAAGTTTATATTAATTTTACACGATCATTAACAATGATGCATTTTGTGTTCTGACACCTTTCTATCCGAACCAGCAATAACCTTTACAGCAATCTGAGCTAAAGTACGGCTTCCATTGGATCGGACTACATGGGCCAGCCCTCGCTCCCAATGTGCATCAATAAGCCTTGACCACCCATGATTTTCTGTCCCCAGGTCACCGGTTTTGCTTCCTTGGATGACTTTTGGTAGTTCCTGACCACTTTAGACTAAGAACATTCCACAATAGCTGCAGTCTGGGATTTGCTCTGATCCAGTTTTTTAAACATCCCAATTTGCCTATTTTTTCTGCTTCCCAACACATAAACTTCACAAGGGGACGATAATATATATAATATATAACATATCCCACCCACTTCCAGGTGCCGTTGTAACATAATATTGTAACTGTAGCTACTGCGACAAGCCCCAAATTGTAATCAGGTGGTCATAATCAGAGTTGGATATAATGTGTTACTGTAATCTAATTACTTTTCCTGATAACGTAGTAACGTAATGCATAATATTTTAAATGCATGTAATTTGATTACAATTACATAACGAAGTCAATAACATAACGCTACTAACATTACAAATATAGTGATTAAAAATGAATCAAAATGCATTTAAAAATCACGTTTTGCGCGGCAGCATCAGTTAACGAGCATGCTTTTTAATCAATCGTCGGAGAGCTTTGTAGTTTTACTGTAACGAGTTTGCTCGTTGTGGACGGACGGCACTACAGACACACGAACACGAGACGAGGTCTTGAAGGAAAGGGGGTCATTTTATTTAGAAAAAACGGGGAAATGGGGTTAAAGGAGGGAGGAAGGGAAAAAGGGGGAGGATTTTTAACGCGGAGAAAGCCAGAGATGGTATGTGAAAGGGCGCACTGCTAAAACAGTCACATCCATTATCCCATTTGACTCTCATGGAATCTCTGGCTCAGATGACTATTACATAAACCTCTAATCGGTACTGAAAATGTGTTTCAGACATTGATACAGGATGTTTGGGAGAGTCATCCACATTAATAAAACGAGTTCTGTGCTGTAGGGTAGGTTTTAGAGACATAATGAGGGTCACATGCCTACCACAGTAACGTCACGACTCTGTTTTCAGGCTATAAAACGTTCTGCAGAACTCTTTTTAACTAAAATTTAATCACTGCTATAAAATTAGGCCTGGTCGTCCTCAAACACTTAATACGTTAATCATGGCTTTGGGAAGTTCATCATAAACACATAAAAAAAAAGACTACGAGTTGACCTGACACGCATTTTCATAAGGTGTATAAGAAATATTGCACACACGTTCATTTACGTTCAATGACTATGAGCACAATGAAGATTATTTTTACATGATGAGTGTCCGCTGGGGAAACTCTTCCTCCCCTCTGTGACCACTTCTGGGTCGCCGCTGCACTGTAACTCCTCGTTCATCTTACCATCCGGAAAGCAGCGGTACATAAAATCGGGACGCGGCCTACAGAAAAAGACAGATTGAAAGAAAGAACTCAACAGTCTGAAAATTTACCTCTCTCTTTAGATGCTTTAACACCACACAGCAATTTAAGCGAAAAAACACCCATTGCAAATGTCCTTTTGTCCCTACTATAAATATTGATGCCTTAAACTCTGTTACACTGCATTTGAATATCATCTAATTTATAGTTCAACATGGTCAGGGAATGGTGCACTATAAGCACGAAACTCCATAAAAGAGCTCAAAATGTCCAAATGATGAATGGCTGAACAGTAAAAAAAGCGCCTCCTAAAATTAAAATGTGTTGAATATTTCATTAACGTTTATCTTCCACCTGGGATTTAAAGATGAGTGTGAGGAAACATTTACAGCTCATGGCTCACCTTCCCACAGTGAGCTTTACTGCGTTGGTGAAAACTCCATTCAGAAGAAGAGTCAACGTCACAGCTGAGGACACACATACACACAAAAATCATGCACATTCCAGAAATCATGCTGCGTGATTCATCTTGGTAATGTAAATTCTTATCTTATGTACAGGACGTATACATACAGTGCTGAAGGAAAGTTTTCAGACTCTTCCACACTTTGTTTCACACTTATCATAAATTTAAATCCTTTTTGACCTCGTCATTCTGCACATAATACTCCATAATGGCAAAGTAAAAAAAAGGTGTTTTGTTTTGGAGTGTTTTGGTAACTTACCAAAAAAATTATTTTATATATTCCATTTAGTTTTCAGACCCTTTGTTATGAAACTTGTAGTTGAGCTCTGGTGCATGTTACTCCTATCTGTGGTCCTTGGGATACGTCTACAACTTAACTGGAGTCTGTCAGTGCTGACTTGATGTCAATAGACATTATTAGGAGGGCACACACCTGTCTATATGGAAAAATAAGAAATATAAAAAATTGCATTGTAACTGCCCAAGAGTATGGAAGCCTCAGTCATTCTTAAATGGAAGAGATCTGGAACAACCAACAGTCTACACAGATCTGGCCATCCAGTCAATCTGAGTAATAAAGAGCCTTGGTCAGAGTGGTAACCAAGAACCAAAGTGTCACTATAAACAAGTTCTGCTAATCTGACGGGAAAGACTTAGAAAAGGACAACCATCACTGGAAAAGTCCACCAATCAGGACTATATTAGGACAGTACTCTTGGACCATCAGATGCTAAATCTTCTGGTTTGATGACACTTTTGAACTATTTTGAATCAGGCACTTTGCATCCCCTGATTAAAACAAAACTTACAGTGAAACATGGTGGTGGCAGCATTATGCTCTAGGGATGTTTTTCTGTAACTGTGACTGGAAAATTACTCAGTATAGAGGTAAAATTGGATAAAGAAAGATATAAAGTAACCCTGAGTAAAAACCTTCTCCAGAGTGCTCATGATCTTTGGGGCGGCAGTTTTCATTTCAACGACCCGAAGCGGCTTCAGAACAACTACGTGAAAGTCCTGAACCTAACAGAGCATCTATGGAGAGACCTGAGAACCTCCGTACACTGACCCTGCCAGTTCAACCTGGTTGATCGTGAACGATTCTGCCAAAAAGAATGGAAGTAACTTCCAAAAGAAAAATGTGCGAAGCTCGTAGCATCATTTGCATCAGACCTGAGGATGTCATTGCTGCTAAAAACAGCTTTAGCCAAGTACTAAGTGATGGATCTGAATACTTAGGGAAACGCCCTTTTTTATTTCTAATATTGTGTGTAGAATCATGAGGAAAGAAAGAATTTTATGTGTATTTATGATGAATGTAAAAAAATACCAAAATATGCAAAAAACTTCTGAAAGCATCTGAAAACTTTCTGTCGGCAATGTAAGTACATACATAAATAAATGGACACTTGTGTGTGCTGTTTATTTGTTTTCGCAAATGTCCCTTGCAAGCACATGCATCTGTCAGGATTTTTGGAGCAAACACAAACATAATTAAAATTGTCTATAGTCTTTTAAAAAAATAAAAGTATGACTAATAAGTCTGTTAGTTTTAAACCATTTTAATCTGATTAAGGCATGAACATCTTTTGAATGCAGGACTCACCTAACGAAGCCTCTTTAACCTCGCCTTTTTCAGTTCTTTTCATGAACGCAAATAACAGAACGGTGACCAGGGGTGTAAAGAGAGCGATGCTCTACAGAAGACAGAAAGAAAAGTGGAACCAAAGTTAGTCTCTGAGGCACACCCATGATCTGTCAAGTTTAGCCCAAGTTTGGGCAAATTACTGAGCAAACTGGTTTTTACCACAATACTTCATCTAAGCACAAAGATTCTTAATGCACTGATAAGCTTAACATGGAGCTTAAGTTCAGATACATAAGCTAGAGCTAAGAAAAAAGAGGCAGCGAAGCAGTGCTAGGTGACATGGAAAAAAGCAGCAAGTTGACAAGCAGCCTCTCACACACTCGACAGGTCTTTGTTCATTCAAATGATCAGGCAAATTCTAAACAAATATCTGGTTTTGTATCCAACCCCTGGCAATAATCTTTGACTCTATAATCACGCTTTAAGAATGTACACCATGTTTTCTGTTTGTTTTGTTTTTACCTTGTCGCAAAGAAACTAAACAATTTGTTTCATAGCTGGACATTAATTCTAATTTTACATTTAATTATTAATGGCTTTTTTTTTCGGCTCATGTAGAGGTAAATCTTAAGAAATCGTTCAAATATAAAGGGCAAGAATGACGGATTAGAGAGTGTTTACAGACCTTAATGAGGTGTTAGTCTTGGCTAATTAAAAGCAAAAATTGGTGCAACAAAAGATTCGTCAGTTGAAGAGTACTGAAGCATGAAAAAATTCCTTGAAAAAGGAAATCCAACCCAGAATGTGGCAAAACACGGGTTGTTCCCTGTCAGCTGTGTCTAAAATTTGGTTAAAGTATAAACAAAAACAGGAAAGTTATAAAAGGACATACGGGTAGATCATGGAAGACGTCAATGCATCAACCTTTTAAGTAAAAACCTCAAAATAAGGCGATTGAAAATACGTGAGTGGAGTCCATGTTTGTGACCGATTGTAAGAACCTGCTAAACAAAATACAACTTACAGATAGAGAAGCCAAACAAAACACAGGACTAACACGTAAACCCCGGGAAATAAGGTTCCAGTGGGCTGAAGAGAAGTGAGCATGTGGATGATCTGATAAAAGTCATATCCAGGGATAAATCATGAATATGAAATTAGCCGAGGAGAGGATGCGGGAAGTTTCGTCTGGTGGCATTCTAACGTTCATCGATATGGTGTTAGATGTTGGGTAAAGCACCAGGAATGAAGGTAGGCATTACCAGAACAGAAAGTTTTCTCAGTCCATTGATAGAAAATAGATTTGGTAATGATGCAGTAATTTTTGGAGTGTTATTACATCTTGCAACACAGTAAAGAATGTTAAGGCATCACGTTAAAAATTACAAGTGACTTTTTTTCTGACTCTAACATGGACATGTCTGTTCTATGAAACGGCACACATGCGCACATCGACACAACCACCTGAGCTAAAACACAACGTGAATTCATGCAACTATTCATCCATTTCAAAATATGTATGCAATTTTAGCTAAAAATATCATTGAGGTTTTGCTCTGGAGGACGGCAATCAGCTATTTGGCTGTATTTGATGAGGTCCAGAAGAAGGAAGAAAGCCAGACACTTCACTTTACTGTTTAAGCGCTGTGCAGAGGCAAAAAGTCGCATGAATTCTGATCTGCGTTCTCTGTTCTCATTCTGGTCACATGACCCCTTATTGGATATGTATCCGATCTAGGACTTCATATAAAAGTGACTCAGATACGATCTGAAAGAAAGCAAATTTATGCATTCAGACAGCCCTAAAAGATTAATCGGATCTGTGTCGCATTAGGGTAAAGAAAAATTTGAACTGAGTCACTTCAAATCACAAATCACCATCATCTTCATTTTATCTTATCTTTGTCCCTCAACTTTAGGGCTTGTGGAAACTGTTCTGTTCTCTTTCATGTTAGGAGTGCTACTCCAGCATTTACGGTAGTGTCAGCCCTGACACAAACACTCGTGATTTGATTTCCCAGCAGGGACCAACGTGACCCTACAGAAAGTTATAAAAATATAAAACATGCACTCCTACTCTCTGTGTTCATTTGTTACATACTTACGAACATGAGTGAGGTAGGAACATGGTCACTCTTCACATGGTGGAACCTGTAAAGCCAGATTTCCTCAGGCTGGATCTGTCGGGTAAACGGTGCCAGCTGCTCAGTCGCCCTGAAACCAGACACAATCATCTCAATGTCTCAATGCAATACCATTTTACTGTACATGTACCTCTTTGTCCCAAATGTATTTTTTAGATAAAAAAGTGTGTTTAGGTTGGTGATATTATAAAATATGGAACTTTAACCCAAAGTGGGTTTAATAATGCATATTTTTATACCTTAAAGTTTGCTCTGTCCCTGAATATTTCAGGAGGGTTTTCTAATATGAGGTCACAGTAGGGATAAATTCTAATTGGGTTGTTCATCCCCCGGCAAATACAAAAAGAACAAGAGGCAGGGATATCTTCCCCTCACGCCGGAGACCTATCTGAATGTCTAAAAATGTAAAATGCGGATTTTGCATAATAGGTGCCCTTTAAATTTGCACTTTGGTTTTGCACTAGAGCTCATATAAAAACATAATGGATGTCTTACTCATACAACATGTTCACTTTATTTTTATTTAAAAAAAAATGTGTAAAAAATTAAACTAACAAACTAACACAAATGAGAGTCTAAATGTGAGAAAATATCTGCAGAATATTAACTGAGCATAAAATATCTTAATTTGTTGCAACATTATACTGGATATTAGACTCATCTGTTGAGTTGAACTGATACACAAGCCAAGATCATCAGGGCTTTATTAAATAAGCACACTTTGCATGTGAAGGAATTACTAATCTCTCCTGGGCTGCTCTTGTGTCTGTTTGCCCTATGCATGGTCATAGATGATGATGATGATGATGAAGATGTAGTGAACACTTACAGAAAGACAGCCAGCAGAAGCAGGCGAATAACAACTTCAGCAAGAAACTCCTGGTCTAAACTCTTCCTCATCTTTGGATTTGGTGTGTCCCTGTCAACACTGGAGTGTCCCCGTCAGCGCTGGTGTGTCCTCGTCCCCTGCTTCACCTGAGAAGTATTGCATTTATATAGTTAGATATCTGTACACAAATTATCCTAAGCAATTCAAGCTAGAAACATGGCTGTCAGTTTTTAAAACTCCAGGTTGGAATAATAATAATTATTTGTCAGTTTTAAAAACTGACATCCATGTTTCTAGCTTGAAGTTCAGTTAAGTAAGCAGGATAATAGCACAAACTTAACTTAATGTGAACTAGGTTCACATTACCAGCCTGAAGTAACTCAGCTGTTGTTTGTTGTTGTTGGTTTTTTTACCCTAATGTGACACTGATCAGAATTTTTATGGCTGTCTGAACGCACAAATTTTTAAAATCATTGGATATGAGTCTTGAATGAATTCATGCAACCTTTACAGAATGTGCATAGAGTGCGCATCTGACGTCAGTCAGCACCAGTGTTCTGTCAATCTGTGCTCCTTATCTGTTCTGCATGTCCAATACTGAGCAATACTCATTTTCAATTCAATTCAATTTTATTTGTATAGCAATTTGAACAATTGTCATTGTTGCAAAGCAGCTTTACACAATCAGTTTCATTTTCATCATTTTGTTAATTATGTCCTGGGAGCTTTACTTGATGGGGACATTTGTCTATCAGGATATGCTACCCCTAAATTATACAATAAATGTGTTCTAATTAAGTACAAAACCTGCTCCACTGAGTATTCTGAGGTATGGTATATGTTACCTTTTAGACTTTAACATTTTTCAGGGTAGAGCGAATCAACAGACTCCCGCACAACAGCAGCATTTTTTGACAAGGCAACATAATTTGGCAGAACACCAGCATCGGGATTTTTTAGCAGTGCTAGGAACAGTAAACAGTATACATACATACACACACACACACACGCACACAACAGTATATCTATTGTATATATTTCTCTATTCCTTTTCGTATTAAGATAGCATCTATTAAAAAATTAATGGGTGGTCAAGCAAATATGGTGTGTTTTTTGTTTTGTTATGTATTCAGGAAAAAAAACAAATGTTATTATGAATGTGAATGGTCAAGACATGCAAATCTGGGCTGATAGAAAAAACATGTGAATGTGAATGCAGCTACAGTATTATTTCAAGTTCTTTCAGATTTAAACAGGATTTCCCTTCTGAATTTTGTGTTGTCTAATGATAATGCCACCACTCTGTCACACTATTGATGATGATTATTATTATTATTATTATTATTATTATTGTATAGAGTTTTAAGCCAAGAACTATAAGAGAAACCACAATACATAAAAAAAAATTGTGTCGTGAGTCAGAACTCAGAACTCTCACGAGCATTCCATGTCACGGATGTCGACCTTTCTTCTTTTTTTTTTTTTTAAACAGGATTGGCCAGATGGGTGTGTTTTTATACATGGAATGCTATCACCAGTTACACACATACTCACTAACAATCTATGCAACTCTTGGTAACCATTAATACTACTACAGGATGTCCCAAAAGTCACCAGATATATGGGAGTGGTACTGTATATGTTTTACCATCCCCCAACATTTGTCCAGATAGACGTTATGTTTTATATTATATATAATATAAAACATAACATAGGTTGTGTTTATATATATATATATATATATATATATATATATATATATTTCCCCTTTCCTCTCTTATTTGTTGTTTTTACTCTTTAAGAACGCACAATAGACACAGACAGAAATGCCATGCTGTACCAGGAAATATAGCACTAAACTCATTTAAAATACTTGCATAATGTGCATGATACCAGTTAAGCACGTCCTCAGTATAGGATAACTCTGTGTGAGTATTTACAGAGAATGACAATTAATACATGGACGTATTGTGAATAAAGTAAGCTAAGAACGTTCAGAGAAACCCCAATTTATATTAAAGAAGTCACAAGAAATCCTGTCGGGGCACATTTCATTCACCAGGAACATCAGGACCATGTCAGGCAATCTGAGTGTCAGAACTCACACAAGTGTTCCATGTAACAGAATCTGGGCATCAGAACTTGCACAGGTGTTCCACATCAAGTAGAACAAGCATAACATATCACGCATTCGGAGAATCAGAACTTACTCAGCTGTAACCAATCATGCAATCAGAACATCAAAATTCGCTGATGCGTTCCACATAGTGCAATCAGAACATCAGAACTCGCTCAAGTGTTACACATCATGCATTCAGAACATTAGAACTCGCTTAAGTGTTACACATCATGCATTCAGAACATTAGAACTCGCTTAAGTGTTACACATGCATTAAGAACATTGGAACTCGCTCAAGTGTTACACACCATGCATTTAGAACATTAGAACTTGCTTAAGCGTTACACATCAAAACAACAGCATGCACTCCAGAGTTCCACATCATGCATTCAGAACTCACTTAAGAGGTCCACATTGAGAACATGAGAACCTTTCAAGTGCTCCATGTCCTGCATTGAGAACATCAAGCTCAAGCATGTAGAACATCAGAACTTGCACAAGCTTGTAGAAGCGTTCCATGCCACGCATTCAGAACGCATACGATCGTTCCACGTCACACATTTAAAAGAAGAACTGAACTGGTAGAAACACTCAATGCAATCAGAACAGCGTTCTATTTCCGACACGAACACTGACACACACGCGTTCCATGCCATAAAGCTCGAGCGTTAAAACTCACTTCACTTCAGCTCTCCGTGTCACGTAATCAGGACGTCATTAGACGCGCTGTGTTCCTACTGTATATCTCTGAGCCTCAGACCTCTCACTAACGTTACATTTCACGCGCTGGGAACTACTCGCGAGCGCTACGTTTACACGCGCTGGGAACTCGCGAGCGTTACGTTTTCACGCGCTCGGAACGTCAGAAGTCATAGAACCAAGACGGCTGGCTCGCGCGCGCGACACGTCAGCGTGACATTTAACAGATATGATCAGCGGTAATCACGCGCAAACGCGTATTTCCACGCACAGGTCGTTTAGCATCATTAGCATTAGCACTCGTCTGATCTCCGTCCGTTGTCTGATACAGACCTTCTGGATTCCGCCTCGCTCCTGTTCTCAGCCCGAATTAAACCGGAAGCAGCTGCGCGAGACGTTTTTTTGTACGTGTGTGAGTGTGTGAGTGAGGACCGTCATGGATGAGGACACATCTGCATGTCTACAGCGGCGGATGAGTGAAGGTGCAGAACCTCTCCCTCTCCCGGTGAGGAGAGTCAAGAGAAAGCGGTTTACACGTCACCTCGTTCATACGCCACCTGGAGGTCGTTAGAAATATGGGCTTCAGTCGAGAAGACGTAGTCAGAGGGAGGCAGGGCCCTGGGAACTTTAGAGATACAGCTTTCTGTTGTGGAATTAAAAATACAGGTCAGGGTGTAAGAATATGACCCTGACCCATTAGGATAAGCTGGGAAAGTCCTGTCCATTTCCTGCAGGAAACCAATGCAAGGAGAATAATGAACATTAAAGGAAAGAGAAGGAAAGTGCAAAATAAGTGAAAGGAAAGCAAATTTAACGATTAAGGAAATGAAAGGTCAAGGAAAGGGTTTAATAATGAAATGAAATAAGGACAAAACAAAATATTAGTACTGGAAAGGAAAGATGAAGAAAAAGGAATGACAAAAATAAGAACATGGCAAATGAAATACTACTGTAGAAGAGGCAGAAAAATGGAAAAGAATGAAAAAAGGAAAATAAAATCAAGTAAAAGATAAGATAATGCAACAGAAAGCAAAGTAAAAAAAAAAAAAAGGCAAAGGCAAGAAAAATACACTGCCTGGCCAAAAAAAAATTAATTCGGTCATATTTAACTTTTGATATCAGACATTGGTGGCTCAGTGGTAGGTTTCTCGCCTGCCTGCCATGCAGAAGGCCCGGGTTTGGGCTTAAACCTCAGCCACAGGAGTCAGTCCCAAGCCCAGATAAAATAAGAGAGTAGCATCAAGAAGGGCATCCTATAATGTAAAACCTGTGCCAAGTTGTGTGTGCGGATCAGATGGGCTGCTGTGGCGACCCCTTAATTGAAGCAGCCAAAATAACCTTTATCTTTCTATGTAGCCAGCTCATGTGTGAAAATGATTCCTTATGCACCCAGGACCACTCTTTCACAATTTGAGTCCTAGACTACGCCCGTGCCATCAGGGAAGAAAAAGTCCATAGATGTGATAACCTGGTTGTTTAGTACACTCAGGTCATCATTAACTACATTTTTTTTGCCACATAATGTTACTGAGCCTAGACCTGGTCAACTGAAGCAACCCCAGATCATAACACTGTCTCCAGAGGCTTGTGCTGAGGACACTATGCAGGATACATCACTTCATGTTTCCCTTCCTACCCTGACACACCCATCAATTTGGAATGGGGTCAGTCTGGACTCATCAGACCACATGACCATCTTTCCATTGCTCAAAAGTCCAGTCTCTAACAAACAGAAGTTTTTTTTTTTTTTTTTTATTAGTCTCACTAATAAATAATTTTCTTATGGACACACAGCTGTTTAGTCCCAATCCAGAGCGGTCTTGACATTGTGTATATAAAAATGCTCTTAATCAATCTCCATTCATGACTTTTTCTAACCACATTTCTCCCACAAAGTTGATGGTTCAGCACTGTCCATCCAGGTGTGGATAAAGTTTCGAAGTGATTTGAAATCAGATAGTTTTTTTTTTTTTTTTTTTTGCTTGATGCAGCCAAATAAATTGACTTTTTTAAAATGACAAACATTCAGTGAGTTTTTTGGCCAGGCAGTGCAATATAAAAGGAAATAAGCAGGAAAGTTAAAGCAAAGCTTGGAGATGGGAAAGGAAGTGGAAATTAAAAGATAAAAGAAAACAGGAAAGGGCAAGGAAAGTAAAACAACTGAAAGGAAAGAACAGGAAAAGAGAGGGCATGGGGAAACTAAAGAAAAGAAGAAAATTAAAAAGGGGACAGAATAAAGGGTAAGGAAGCGGAAAACACCTTTAAGATGAGATACGCAAACAAAGCGAGTTTACAATGAGATCGAGAAAAAGAGAATACCAGTTAGAGTGAGCATTTTCTTCATCTTCTTCTTCCTAGGTCTAGCTGCTGTAAAGGTGAACTAGATGTACTGATAGTGACTGTTTTTCAGCGGCGCAGTAATGTGTGTGTGCTGCTCTGTGAGTGTATTAGGAACAGCAGCACCTTAACTCCCCATTGTCACTATTTTGTAAAACAGTTTACCACCTGAAGGTCTTTCTCTTACACACACACCTTCCTTTCTCTTTGTTACAAAGCATAAGTAGTATTTTATAACCAATGCAGCATGAATAAGATCAGGGTGATAAAGGCCAAACTGTGGTTCTAGTAAGAATTTATTGATCTCATTTATGCATGCACTGGAACATCTATACAGCAAGGCATTATACTATTCTAACCCAGAAGTAACAAACAAAAGAAAGAAAATAGTGTAAAGTTAGTCTTTTTAAATATCAGTTCTTAAATAAAAGCAGTTGAGCATAAAGTGTGAACATTCAGTAGAGATTTTATTGAAGTCGAACCAGGCAAGTCTGAGAGCGAGTAAATCTGTGGAATGTTGTTTCTCTGAATAAATTAGCAATTCTGGAAAAAAAAAAAAACATCTCAAAAGTTGGTCAAATAAAAAATACAGTAAAAGAAAGTTACAAAAAGAATGTGCCTATACGTTCACAAACATTCAGAAGTAATTTACAGGCATTCTGTAGACACTACGATATAATGATAGTGGAGTTCTTTACTTTCTACTATGTACAGTTGGACGAGCTTGACTCCGCAACGTCCCATAACACGATAACATTGTGGCCACACCCCTTCCTAGGAGCACAGCCCTCTATGAAACCCAGAGAAGCTCGTTCTACCCAGATAATATCATTTACGATGCTTTTATTCAGTTGGAGTGTATACTGCGACTCGACGCGCATGGTGAGTTTTACATTAACACTTAAGATTTACACACAACAGAAATAAGTCCAGTAGCAAGATTCCTTAAACAGTCTATGAAAGGAATGTGACACGTCCTTAACACGTCAACACAAATGATTTCCCGTGAAGCTGGTGAGATGGCATCATTTTAAAATATAGAAAAATCGAACAACATAAAGAACAGGCACAAACATGCACAAGATGATTTATGACACTTTAAATCACGTATTTAAAAAAACAGTGAAGTACAGTGCACTAACACTCTTTAAGGAGGTAAATACAAAATGGCTGATATGGCAACAAAGGCTCATCTCCAATCAGTAACACTACGCCTTTTAAATCATTTAGCTCAATTTATACTCATACAAATTCTAGGACTACCAAAAGGCAAGTGATCAGAAGAAGGAAACACTTCATTTGCATTGAATGTGAAAGTCAAAATACAATAAGGGTATAAAAAATCATAAATTTCATGTCAGGAAACCAAACACACATCATCTGTGTTAATTTTCTTTTTTCTGAGACTTGTGACAGAATGCACGCTTTGCAAACTGCATTTCTCATTCATGAAGGGGAAAAAGTGCTAAACAAAAAAGTCGTACCTCATTATCAAACCTGCTACGCATTTAATCTATTAAGAATAAAAATAAAAAAAATAAAAAATCCAGCATGTCACATATTTGTCATTATTATGAGTTAGTAGATCTACATGTGCACTTCCTATCGAACATGTCACGAAGGAACAGACCTGGTAAAACGGAGAAGGGGGGACACCACAAGACGCATAAAAATAAAAAATAAAAAAAAAGGAAAGAAAAATGGCTGAGAAAAAATAATAAACTTAGCAAAAAAAAAAAGAAAGCATAATGACAAGAGTTTTAAAAACAGTAACATAAAAGAGGAAAAAAGAAAATAGAAATGAAGAAAAACTGTATTTATAGTGTGTGTGTGTTTAAGGATTGTAATTACTGTGCAGTAAAAGTGACATTGCTACTTGGTCAGGTGCGTTCAAGTCCAACCAGGACTTGTGATGAAATTTCTCATGAACAAAGGTGTAAAACTGAAGACTTCAAGCACAGCACAATGATGAGACTCCTGGCTGCAGTAAAACATCTGAATTGTGCAAATATCTTAAAGCAGGCCGTGCATTTGTGAATGACGATCCTGTTTCTGCAGTCGTTTCTGTAAACATTCAGTGAGTTGAAAGCATGATCCTTAAAAGCCAACGGGTAGCTTGTCACCATCTTCCTCAAGAGATGCATCTGTCAGTGGGAACTTATACACACAATCATTCACCAACACCATTTTAAAACCACATCAGGGGAACTCGGCTGGCAGTTATTGCCACATCGCCCGTACAGACCTGACCTCGCTCCAAGCAGCTTCACTGTTTAGGCCATTAAAGGAATTTCTGGGGGGCCAGTGTTTCAAACGTGAAGCATGCAGGCTGGTTCTGGTGTAATGAGGAGACTTTTTACCTTAATGGTATCCCAGCACTAGTGAAACTCTGGGCTAAGTGCATTAGTGTAGCGTCACTCTAATGTTACTCTGCACAAGCAAAAGTCCTGGTTTGACTTGAATGACTTGTACATTTTTTCCAACATTCATTCTGGTTATTTTCTTTTGAAGCCTAAATCTTTTATTATAGCACAGCACTTAAAAATCCTCCAAACAACAAGGAATTGAGGTGGTTCAAGAAATAAAGCCCTTAAACAATAATTCTGAGATATTTTCCAATATGTATCATCTGTGACAAATGACAAAAACTGTGATGTGCTGGATTTTTAAACCTCTAAGTGTAAACGGCATTGCAACTCAAAAAAAAAAAAAAAGTGCAGAGATGTGAACAGCGCTCCAGATTTCAAGTGTACAGGCAGGACCTCATCTAGATCCAAGACGCTTTGAAAATCCTAATTTTGGCAGTGTGACAGACTTCCACAGTTCTACAGGCTTGAAGAACGTTAGAAATATTACAGGATTAGATAGTGGCGCAGCAGGAAGGAAAATGAACCAATGGTCCATCGGGGAAGCTCGGTAGGGGTTAACTGGTGATCTATTAGCAATACTGACTTTTACATGGGTGCGAAGGCTTTTTTTTTTCTGTGTTGAGACAATACACATTTTCTACATTCTAGGTAAACATGCCCGGAGATGGATCACAGCAGCATTTAACTGATCCAATGGATGCATCTTTAACCAGGTCTAAGATTCCTGTCTGTAGCGTGCAATCCTGCTGAGCCACTGGACGCCTGCCACGAGTAACACTACTGAGTTAACAAAACAACGTGTCGAGTAGTAGTTAAAAGTTAAAATACATTGTGGTAACCGTCATAAAACTTAACAAAAGGCATTGCTGGTTTTTGCCTTCATCGTGATCTGGAAATTCATTTAAACTTATTTAAACATAAATGCTTCTTACATTAATAGAACGATTATGGATTGCCATTGATGCCATTATCAAATAAATTTCATCCAAACGAACGACTCAAGATATTGTTATAGCGTTCATGAAATTCTCGGGTCGTTCATTTGAACCTGAATCTGGGTTATCAAGGTACACTGTGATCATGATACCTTAAAAGTGGTCGCTATTGTGTACAAATGAGACAATAAAAAAAATAATAATAAAAAGGAAGAGGAAGGAAACGTACATTGAAGACGTCACAGAAAATGTTCCTTTAAAAAATAAAATTCCTCATGGACTGATATTCCTATCGGCACAACACCAACGACGGCAGTGTTCAGGTGTGTATCATGGCTGATCCTCATACAAATGCTGAAGGTTAAGTGCTTGACGATGAAATTAATCAGTCAGTCACGACAAAAAGTGAGTCAGAACTTAACACAATGTCTGAGCAAGCCATGATAAAAAGGGAGGGAGGGCACGTATACAATGACATTAAGAATAGTGATATCAAACTCACTAATAATACCAATGAACAATACTGTACACCGTGAGCGGATGTAAACGTAGTCATAAATATATTTGTGATATATATATATATATATATATCTCACAAATCACAAACGCACGGGTATGAAGAGGCAGCACGTAACCAAAACCATAGTCACAGTCCTTTTCGTTTTTTTTTTTTCTTTTTTCGTTTTTTTTTTTCCACAACTAGCCGATATTCAGACGCGTAGTGAAAATTCTACTGTTGAGAAGCTGATCTACGTTTCTCGTAAGAATCCTTTCTATTTACACTGAGGTACGTCGAATGAAGTTTTCAAGGTGTTGTGGGTACCAGAGAGTGTGTAAAAGATCTTGGCTCCGCTCTGAGAATGAACTATAACCCGGCTTGAAGAAAAAAATAATAAAATAAAAAAATAAAAATAATAAATCAGTAAAGTGACTATTAGTGGGTGCTGTGTGATTCGTTTCCACATTTCTGGATCAGAAAGAGTGAAGTCATAAATTGTGACTTTTTTTTTTCTTTCTTTTTTCGGCTCAAAAAGCGATCGTCCTCTGCTGTAGATCTGAAATGGACAACGTATATGTTTAATGATTTCGAACCCCGGACCGCCCCCTAGCTGCGAGGAGAGCCTCGTTTTGCTGAATTCCAGTCACCGTGTTGAAATTTTTCAGTAAAAGAGCTTTGGCTCAGTCACTCAGCCATTTCTCCTTCCTCGTCCTCGTCTGCCTCTCTCTCGGCATCCCCGTCGTCCTCTTCTTCTCTCTCTGCTTCTTCTTCCTCCTTCACCCTCACAGCATTCGGAAGGCTGGGTGCTCGTTCCGGGTCGTGATTGGGACAGCAGGGCTGGTTGTCCTGGGCGGAAAGCACCAGCTGCCCCGCCTCATGATCCTGGCAGAATGAGGCGGGGCAAAAGTGACAGAACGTGGAGGCAGGACGCTGACACACGCTGCATTGGTGCCAAGGGCATTCCCAGCGACCTGAACACACACACACACACACAACAGAGAATGAATAAATCCAACAGTCAAATAGATTGAGTCAGTATAAAGATTTAGTCAGGATGTGATTCAGAGACTCACTGAGAAAGTTAACAAGTCAACCAGTGATTAAGTCACTGATACAACGAGTCATGAGCAAAGTGAGTCATAAAGCCACTGATTCAGTGAAGATTTAGTCACGGAGTCACTGACCGAGTCATTGGTTTAGTGAGTCACCGAGTCAGAAAGTCAATTAGTGATATAGTCACTGATTAAATAAGTCACTAAGTCAGAAAAGCAATTAGAGGTTTAGTCACCGAGTTAGTGAGGTAAGCTGTAATTCGGTGTGGCTGTTAGTGAGTGAGTGAGTCTGGGACATGATGTGTAAGTCATGGGATTAAGTGACTCACTAAAACATTTAATAAACAGTTTAGTAAGACACAGATGCAAGCATGCAAGCATGCAAGTAATCCAGCCAATCTCTCCTCAAAGTACACTATGCAACAAAAAAAAAGTATAAGCCTGTATATATGCAATATCTGTTTTTTTTTTGTTGTTTACCAAGTAAAAGAATCATCTGACCATCGCTCTCAGTACTTAGTGTAGTTATTTACAGGCTCTCTGAATGGGTGTGGCTTAGCATACCATAGGGGGGCGTGGTCAAGTTGAGGCAAAGCAGGTGATAGGCTCTGGGACAGTCCTTCCTGTCACACATGACCAGCTCTCCGCCCTCGCCGCAGCAGTAACAGTAATAATCGTGACTGCGGCTTTCCGTCTTCAGCTTCCTCTTCCTCACCTTCAGCTTCGAGTTCCTGACTTTCTCCTCTTTCTCCAACACCACAGCACTCTGACCGACAGAATAAAAAAAATAAAAGGAAATGAGACCAGAAAGAAATTTTTACGGAAAAAAAAATTTAACTTTAGGTTTTGTGTGTGTATGTCTCTCTGTACATACACACACATTACTATATTTCGATGTCTGTGTGTACCTTTGGTCGAACTCCCAGGTAGCCGCTGCAGTTCTCAGCTCCACAGTGACATGTCGTCCTCCCGTTCCCCAAACAGTCCAGGTTGTAATTAAATGTCAGTTCGGTGTCTGCACACACACACACACACACACACACACCTATAACTTACAGCATGTAAAAACCTAAAATCCCCAGTTTGTAAATGATTCACTTCATTATGATTGGCTTCGCTCAGCCTAACAGCAGACAGCGTCCCAAACATAAAGTTGCATCTAAAATTTCATAATTTGACTCTATTTACTTATTAACGAGCACATGATTGTGTGGCAATACAGACTGAGATAATCATCAGTGCACTTCACTGTTTGTACACTCTGTCACATGACACTCCAGAAGCTGCAGCCTGTAATATTTTCTTAAGCGAGATCATTATAACGGGGGTCAGACCGTTCTACATATTTTAATTCGTTTATATACTGTAGTTTCTTCTTATTGGATTTGTTCTCTTTAACACAAATATATACAATATAAAGCATACCCATCCACTTAGACTAAATCTCTGTCCCCTTTCTCCACACTGCCATCATGTGGCCTAAAACCATAACCGCACCTGAGAAAATTAATCTCACATGTGAAATGTAACAGTGCTGTCTCTGCGCCTTTAAATCGTTAAGGGAATCCCGAACACCATTTTACATTAGAGCTGTTTTCCACTGTATTGGACTGTAAACTATGTTTTGTATTAAGGATTTTCTGAAATTAGGATTATTCACCATCAGGGCAGCTTTACAGGACAGTTATTTTCTATCATCGTGCAGACTCATTTCTTCCGCACCCACACAATATACTTAAAATATAATTGCAAATATCAGTATCTGGTGCGCTGCAGTGTCTATTTCTTTATATCTGCAGAAATTCGTAACTCGAACGTTTGAAAGGAACATCAAGCAACTGATGTAAGCATTAGATTTTAGATTTGTAATTTTTTTTGCATTTGAATGCATGGAGTTATCATGATGAGCTAGAGTTAGTGCTGGAGTAATGTCTGCTCTCTCTCTCTCTCTCACCTGCAGCAATGTCACACAGTGTGAAGAGGCCGATGCGGACGTCTCCATTCACCGTCCACTTCTGTGTCTCGCAGTTTGGGCTGCAACTGTGATTCATAAAGCGAGACAAGTTCCCTTTGGGTCCAGCATCAATAACACGATCCTAAAACATGAGCACGCACGCGCACACACACACACACACACAAAATTGAACATCTTTTAACTCAATCCAGCATACTAGGCAGGACATAGTGCTTTTTCTGTTTTACTTAACTTTTCTAATATTATGGTGTAAATAACAAAACATATTACAAAACTATTATTATTATTATTAACATTATTATTATTATTAACATGATGACCATTGTTTCCTAATCACATCATAGCATAGCATAGTTACGTGTTTACACTTTGACTCGGTCACAGCCTAAATGGTTAAACTAAGGCGTTACCTTGGTGAGCGTGAGCATGTAGAAGTTGGTCACATGGTTCTTGCTGGCGTGGCTGATTCGCTGTCGACATTCCTCCAGATCGATCAGTTCTCCTACGTACTCCATCACAAAATCTCCCTTTAAATACAAACACACACGATTAGTGCTGGAAACCACAGATAAGATGGTTCATTTAATTAGACACCACAGCACTAAAGTTTATCCGATTTGTCTCAAGAAATGTAATATTTCTTACAGGTTTTAAAGCATTAAAAATATAAAATGTATTTAATAAACATAAAAATAGTGTAACTTGATAATGTATATGTTTGTTTAACTTATATGTATAAAGCTAGATAATTAATTATCTTTTTTCTTTTGTTGTCGCACATTTTCTGACCCCCACTCCAGTCCAGTAGGTGGCGATATTGCACCAACCATACAAATTTAAAAGAAGAAGCAAACTTACAATCTCATTACATTTGGCAGATGTTTGTGGTTTGTAATCTTTGTCAAAGCTGCGACACAGCTTCAAGGAATTTAATCAATTTTATCAATTAAAAATTCTTAAGTTCACTAAAATAATTACAAAAATGTGAATCTTTATGTCAATTTTAATTCTAAAATTACTCTTCTGAGCAAGGGGACTAACAACAATTAGTTAAAAACTATTTGGCATGTTTATTCCGTGGTTGTACAGCATAAAACCCCCCCTGCTAAATAAGCGTGATAATTACACTTCAGCTTTCTGAAATAAACGTCAGTATATTTCTTATCTATGTGTAATGCATGAATATGCAGCCAGGTTCTCTCTGGTGACACCTTACCCTTAATTAGTGAGGAGTTTTTTAATGCTTTTTTGGTACCAAACCCGAAAAAAAAAGAAGAAGCAACCACGAGGTAGAGGTACGTGAATCTAAGACCATCAGGGGTAAAGTTCTCTCAGTACACCGGGGCCATGATCAGACTGCCTGCTTCATGTTTAAAACACTTGCCTTCATTAATGTTCTCAGTTCAGTCTTATCATTCATGAGAAATTTTAGTCCCGGTTTGACTTGAACGCCCCTGGTATTCGCACGCTAGTCCGACGTTACAAAGATGTTAACTCCTCTATTTCGTGTGATCAAGTTTGTAAAATGTACCTAGAGCCCGGCCCCTTGCCTCCCAGGGATACCCCTCACCTGCTCTAATAATATGAATGAAGGCGTCTGTAATTCTGACTGACCTTTTTGAGGTCCTGCTTGGTTCTAAGGCCCCAGCCGCGCTTCTCCGTCTTGATCACCTCCATTTTCGGGTACTGTCGTTTGCTAAAGCTCTGGTTGAGGCAGCGCTCGGCGGCGGCACACACCTGCGGGTGGCACTCGTACTGCAGAGCCCGGTTCACACACTCCGATTCCTGAGCGCACGGGCGCTCGTCGCTTGGCTTGCAGTTGCAGCGCGGGATCTCCGACAAGTCGGCAACACACACCTGCACCTTCCCTATGGGTTTGTTGCACTGAGCAGGGAAGGAAATGGTAACATGTTTAAATGTTTTAAAGCAACAGAAAAGAAAGAATAAACGTACGTTGTGTTTTGACGAGTGACTTCCAGTGTTGTACCTTGATGAGTTTGAACGGCGGAGGCCGTCGCGAGTTGCGTTCCTGTTCCAGAGCTTCTTTGGTTTCTCGCTGAGATTTCAGCTCCTGGAACCTCCTCGCCGCTTCCTCGAGTGCTACACACACACACACACACACACACACACACACACACACACACACACACACACACACAAACACATCATCAGGATATTAAAAGTCTTCTTACTTAGTTTCCATGTTCATGTTCCACTGCAAAAACTGACATTTTATAAAGTGATACAATACAAAAGCCTTGCAAATTTAAAAGAAAACATGCAAACGTATAAACTGAACCTTTAACTGGAAATGTCAAGCAAACGATTTTTACACCGTGAACATATCGCTCTTTAATCATACCTTTTTTGAAAGTTTTGTTAATTCCGATTTGTCCCTCTGCAAAGTTCTTATCGTTCTCCAGATACGGGAAAACTCGGCCCTGGTGGATCCAATAGTAATCGTGTGAGCCGAAGAAAAAGACTGGAAAATCCCCGATGTCGTGTTTTAGATTCTGGATGTTAGATGGGACCAGTCGTGGGTTGCAGATCTCAGCCGGCCACCATCTACATAACAGAGCAATCACAACGAGAGACAAATAACGTTTGGATTTGATGGTGGTTTAGTCTAGGCTACTCGAAAGGTGTGGGAACTTTGACATCCCATAACTTTTCCACAATCCCACATCCTCCATACAAACGCCACGTTTCTCGCTTAGCATCCAGGTCGAGCTTTCAGCATTTCATCTTGCAAAAAAATAGCCTCATCTACTGTGTCTAAAGAGCTGTTTAAAAATGAAAAACTTTTAAAATAAAAACAAAAAAACAACTGTTTACACTATTTAAAATTACCCGCACTCCAGGTTGTAATAAAACACTCAGTTAGTGTATTTGTCTTTTTTAAACATTAATTAAAATAAATGTTACAGCCAGAGTGCTGATCATTTTTGACGCACCCTCATATAATGTCTTCAGATTTAGACGAGTTTTATGCAACACTTACACCCTGATGTTCCTGTTTCCCTGTGTGTTGTAACTACTCTACATTATAGCACCGTTTTCTCTTTGCAGAACATTTTACCTGTAGTTGCCGAGCTTGACCCAGACAATCTGTTTGTAGCGAGGTTTCTTTCCCGCTTTGCATTCACTACAAAGCCAGGCTCCCTCGGGCATCTCCATATTTAAACAGGACGGGTGGAAGGCGGCGGGGCATGCCTCGCAGCACAGGAGTCTTCCTCCTACAGATGCACACACACATTAAAACACACAGGTGCATTATTGTGGGCCAGTCCTAGCCCCGGCCCCTAATCGTCGGTGGTTGTAATTCACCAAACCTCACCCAAAAGCGAGCGTGTCTCAAATGTAAAGTTTATTTTTTATGCATTTCATAGTATCACACTATTTTCATGAACATATAAGCGCCACTTGTGTGATACACTAGACGATTCGCATTTCTGAGTGTGTTAACTCTGAAACTCTGATCTGGATATTACACGGGCACGATCTCAAGGGTGAGATTTGAGAAATTCTTAGTCGTTTGATTTGAGACACGGCCAAAGCAAATGAATCGAGATGCAGAATGATGAGCGGCATGCGCATAGAGACACACACACACACACTCACGCACACTCACACTCTCCAGCTGCACTAAAACACATCTGGACTAATTAGCGAAGACAAAACTATCGCAACCCAATCTATTCTGAATGGCAGGAAAAATCTGTGGCTGCAAATGACGAGATAGAAAACTGTATCAGAAGTAAAAACACAAAGAATTTACACGCTGCCATCCAAAATAGGTCTGGATTTAAGTAAAAAAAAAAAAAAAGTATAATAATTGTAAGAAAAATATAAGCTTAAAGCGCATGTTAAGAAAACAAGTGTATTAAAGAAGGTTTTGTGATGTGTGTCATGAAAAGTGCAGCTCGAGGACTCAAAATAACTACAGGCAACTAAACTTTCATTTTATGACGACAGAAGGTACTACACAGTATTCCCTTACCCCAAACGTAGTCAAATCAGCCACGAGGTCTTTGGATGTCTGAAGTGGTGTAACAGAGCTACAAGGCTAATGGATTCTCCAGTGTAGCGTTGTTCAACTGCATACCTGTCTCGTCAGACTTTCAGCTTAACCACATTGCATTTCTTAGACGGTCATAAAGATACAGGCGCCAACCCGTATACTGTACAGTACTGTACTGCTGGGTCTCCAATAAAGTCGCGGGGGGCCTAGAGCCTATCCCAGGAGACTTAGGGCACGAGGCGGGGTACACCTTGGACATGATGGCAATCCATCGCAGGCCACACACACACACATACACACACGGCCAATTTGGGAACGCCAATAAGCCTAATCTGCAGGTCTGTGGAAGGAAACCAGAGTACCCGGAGGAAAACCCACCATGCACGGGGAGAACATGCAAACTCAGAGACGAGAGTCGAGCCTGGCCAGGATTAAAATCCGGACCCTGGAGGTGCAAGGTGACAGTGCTAACCACTACACCACCATGGCGCCTACAGTTTTATATTTTATATGGAAATTAAACTGAATTTATGTTAATATTTATGTTATGAAATTATATATTATATAAATTATTAGTTTAGCGATAAAAAACGCAAGAAAATTATATATAATTTTAAAAATGATATATAAAAATTCCTTGAAAAAAATCTCGAAGTATTTGCTGCGGTTTCCGCAAACAAGGTAAAATCTGTGAACTACCGAAGCCACGAACACTGAACCACAACTTTATAGAGGCTGACTGTAGGCTTTTGGTTCCCCTCGTCACCTTGTGTCGGGTACGTGTGCCTCTGCAGGGCCTTTGGTGGTGTACTGTGGTGTCTGGCACCAGGACATTGGCTGTGGATCTTTTGAGTGCTGTTGGTTGGGAAGTGGGGCTTCTGTGGATCTGACTTGTGTGCCTGGTGCTCGATCGGACTGGGATTTGGGGGACCGGGTCGTTGGCCCTGTGCTCTTTGCCCGCTGAGTCCTGTGCGCAGCAAGCTGTGATGCACGGGGTATTTTGGTGCCTTTCAATCACAGCTAGTGTTGACTTTTCTTCGAGATTTGTGCCGAACAGAACCTCCGTGTGCACGAACCCGTCATCAGTTTGCTAGCGATTTACAATTAGGCATTTGGCAGATGCTCTTATCCAGAGTGATACAGTGCTTTCAAGTTTCCATGATTAAATAGATCTTTACACTGGTTCACTAGGGTACTAACAAGAAGTACCATCTTTCAAACACTGCTTGGAAGGATTTTTTTTTTTTTTTTTACCCCTGATGAATGTCATTCAGTTTACCAGGTGGTGTGTTTTTTGTGGTGGTGAATTTTGTTTCTGAACAGTGAAGCAAATTCATGCTCTAAGGCCAACAACCTACCATAATGGAAGGAATCACACTACGGTCCATAGCAAGGCTGTTATGCAGCTATATAGTTAGGTGTTGCATTTGCAAGCAACATAGTTTGAATGAGCCGAGATATATATTTAATAATTATTTTTAATTTATTATATAAATAATAATAAAAAAATTTCAGACATTATGTTAGATGTTATGTTTCATATATTGTGTCAAGTTTTTTTCCCCACATTTCTGAATCTGGAGCAATGTCAAGATTGGCGCATTGCATGTTTGGAGAAATTTGGTCGAAAACTGTCATCAAGAAAATAATTTTGACTACGAGCATAAAAAAAAAAAAAAAAATTAAAAATATTGTAGCAATATTGGTTTTTCGAGAGTTTGTAATTGTCGAAATCAGAGTCGAAAAATATGCTGAACTCAACCTTTCATGATTTTAACCTGTGATTAGTCAAGAATCAGTTCTGCCATGGTTCTGCTGAAAACCGCACTCCACCGTCCAGACCTTGTGACGACACGGAGCAGTTCCCAGCTCATGCAGTAGTCTGATGTTGTTGTTCTGTGCCATAAGGGGAAAAGGACTCCACTGATGGGTGAAAGTGGTCATTCAATATATTCAGGTCATCAGCTGACTTTCATTGTAACATAATGTTGCTGAGCCTAGACCTAATGGAAACAATTTGAGGTTTGACCCCAGACTGTTTTCTAAATGATTATAGGATAAACAACATAACAAGGTGAGGCCCTGTAATTCTTCTTCTGAGCATATCTTAAAGGGGACACATGCCAAAAAAAAAAAAAAAAAAAAAAAAAAAAAATCACTTTTTAGTCATCAAGATGGATTTCCAGTGTGTGCAAACAATATATGAGGAGGGGAAAAATGAAAGAAAAATATTAATTCCCTGCCTTTTTTTTTTTTTTTTAACCCTTTTGTGACATCACCCTTCCCCTGGCTAGGTTCTGGCTGTTCTCTGGTGGGTGTGGCTCAGCAGTAACTCATTTACATACACACTGAAATGGTGCATTTGGAGGAGGAGGAAATCTATGGGGAATTTCAGCAATTATATCTGGAGGAGGAGTGAAATAATGAAAGTTTAAGCTATAAAAAAAAGTGAAAAAATCTGATGGGGAATTTTAGTATTAACACACTTTGAGCTCTGAGACCCGTGTTAACTTGTTAAAGAAATGGTGAAATATGGGACCTTCAAAATCATTTAGCTAAGGCTTAATCAATTAGTCTGAGATTAAGGTATGTGCCATACTGAACCTTAATGTTTTATGCAATGTTACGACTTTAGCCTGTGCCTCAAGTTAGCAACTCACATCTAACAAAAAATAAATGAAACAAGGTTAGGTTAATTTGTAGCGATAACGCCTTCCTCTTGCAGTTCATAAAAAAAAATAAAAAAAAACAGCGTTATTTTGCGCAAATGTGAGAACTGTGTTCTCATAGGGGTAAAACATTAGCAGGGTCCCGGGCATACAAACTAAACACGAAATATGTGAACGCCACCAAATAAGTGATCTGTCACATTTACAGATATTTACATTATCTTTGTTTTTGAGTTGTTTTGTCTTTTATTTCAAATTCTGTGTTAAGCACACAGTTGGATTCTACAGTATAAACAGAACAGATGTTTACGTTACTGTTAAACGTTAGTCAGTTGCACCAGTTAGACGTATATTAAGATGTTAACATAATTATGTTTATAAAATTATTATTTTGTGGTCTAATGGTTTTTTAGTTTCATGCTCTTCTAGACCCTAGCTCATACCTATTAGATCAAGAATAACTTCAGGGGACTTGTGTTTAACTTTGTGTTTGTGCTCCCCAGCAGGTCAATCAGTAAAATCAGGTCGTCGGCTGACTTAATTTTTTATGCCACATAACATTTCTGAGTCTAGACCTGACCAACTGAAGCAATCCCAGATCATAACACTGCCTTCATGGGCTTGTACAGTGGGCACTATGCATCATGGCATGACATGCATCGCTTCATGTGCTTCCCTTATTACCCTGATGGACACGTCGCTCTGCAATACTGTCAATCCTGACTGTTTTTCAATTACTCCAGAGTCCAATCTTTGTGCTCCCTTGCAAACTGAAGATTTTTTTTCTCTGATTATCCTGACTAAAAAGTGTTTTTCTCATGTTGCCACACAGTTCTTTAGTCCCAATCCTTCGATTCGTCCCCACATTGTGTGTGGAAATGCTCTTTCACTTTTAAACACAGTTCTGATTTTTGAAGTCATTTTGTTATGATGCAACTTCGGCAGGTGTTTCATTCAGGTTCATTTTTTTTTTCTGACCACATTTCTTTTGTGAAGTTCACAGTTTCTTATTTTATCTTTCCACAATTCCAGCCCTTTTTCCTCTCAGTCATCATTTTTCCCCCTCTTATCCCTGAATATTTAGATTTAAAATGTTTTTGGCGGGGTCTCAAATTGTACTGTTCACACTACTCAATTTCATTTGGTGCTACTGGCTGCTGAATTTCAGACACACACACGGCTTCAGCACTAATCTGTAAAAAAGCATCTAGCAATTTATAAGTGTGTATGCTAAGCATGTGCTGAAATGACGGTCTTATATTTAAAAAATTTACATTTACATACTTTTACCAAATTTACATATTATATAATTTTTTTTTATGACATGCATAAGCGTCGTTTTTCAAAGACAGCTGTCCTTATCCGGCCGTATGAATAGAGATCATAGGCTTCAAAATCGACTAATCTTCCATTTAAAAAAAAAAAAAAAAAAAAAAACCTAATAAAATGGTAGCGAGTTTTTTTTTTTTTTTTTTTTTAATTGAGAGTTGTCACAGGTACCTTACAGCAAGCTGCGAGAAGCTGGGGTCAGAGTGCAAGGTCAGCCAGGACACAGCGCCCCTGGAGCAGACAGGGTTAAGAGCCTTGCTCAACAACTCAACAGCGGCAGCTTGACGGTACTGGGGGCTCAAACCCCCCGACCTTCTGGTCAGTAACCCGGAGCCTTAACCCATTACATCAGCACATGCCTAATACACATCACATGTAAATGCACATTACATCAGCACATGCCTAATATAGCGCGCAACTGAGTCGGCGTGTGCTTACTGCTAAACTACACAGCACTAAGCCGTTATTATGCCAGCTGTATGTTATTTTAAGTCCAGCGTTTTGCGTTAGTAGGTGCAAATTAGAAGAGTTGAAATTAAAAACAAACTAAAAAAAAAGAAGCAAAGGTTATGAGAAGCAAAGCGACAGGGTTAATAAATAAAACAAGGGGAGGTGGGGTAACGGGAACGAACGTGAAGTTACCTTTGGCCGGATTCTTTTGGGTAGCTGACGAAGGAGAAGGAATCAGAGGTAATTTCATCAACTCAGCACGATTTGACTCAGTCAGAAGGTAGTGAGACTTAAACGTATAAGAACTTAATACGGTGTCAGTGAGGTCGTGCACTAAGCGTCCTACACGAGACAAACAGGAAAACCCGTGAGCAGTCAATCACACTCCCCATGATTGCAGAGAACACACACAAAGCTAAAACACCACTCGCGCGCACACAGACAGACAGACAGACACTCGCACACACTTACATACACACACACACATATATAGACCCCTAAACGAGATATAGGGAGTCCTGAAAGAAGAAAACACACATGTTGGAGATTTCAGTGTTGGCCTGGGAATCACGGGTTGTAATGCTGACTCGTGGAAAATTAAATTTCGTCCAAAAAAAAAAAAAAATCCAAATTTTTCTTTTTCTTTAGTTTTGTGTCAGGTAAGAGCTCACATTCTTAGTAACATTTTCATTTTTCACAGTTTTCATAAGGACTACAAAGAGAGCCGTTTCCTCCACATTTCTTCTCCCAAGCCAACACCACCCTCCTCAGGATCTCTACAGACACTACAATAAAGAATGATCATTACTCATGTTCTACTCAAAAGGAGTTACAGCATGACTTATTAGAGGAAAAGAGAATTTCTATTCTATGAATTGAAAGGCTGAAGGTGCAATCAGCGATGAAAGCATTTTATTAGCTACGTTTACATGGACGATATTTCTTTAATCTGATTAAAACAATTCCGATTAGAAACTTCGACTAAAGATTTTCATACGCATTATGATCTGAAAAGAAACTTAGCCATATGAATAATTTGCATTAAAGCAATAGCGACATGTTACAATAATCCAGATAATCTAGTTAATACTGACCGCTCTACTCAGAATATAACAGTTTTCTGCTAGAAATATAACAGAAGAAGAACTTTTATTAAAAGTTAACAAATAGAATAAAATAAATTTTTTAATTCTATTTATTAATATGCTTTAAAAAAAACGACTAATGAAATCCCTTTGTGTCAGGAACTGATGGCCAGCACTTTTTAAATGCATGGATTTAACTAGCAGTGTAGTAAATCCTGGAGCAAAGTTTTAAATAAAATGTATAATTCTAACCAATTTTAAATGACTCTTCAGTACATTTCATAATACATCCATGTTAATAGCAAAGATGAGGACAATTTCTTTTAATCGATTCAGTTATGAATCACAATTCACGTATCACCAAACTGACGCCAAAAAAAATAAAATATATATATATATTAATCCTTATGATTCCGATTAAAACTTTAAATACACTCGGAACAATTTTATCATTTCGTCACTGATTACACCTCCATAGCCGACACAAACACACAGACACACACACGAAAAAACGATGTACATCGGCGCCAGACACGCTTCGACCTCATTCACACTGAATCAGCGTTTTACAGATTATCAAGACACACACGGTCCGACGGCTTATAAACACATAGCACATCTAAAAGGAAAAAAAAAGATTAGACGACAAGATAAAAAAAGAGGTTAGAATACTGCATTTTTTTTTTTAAGTGAGCTATGGTTAGAAAAGGCACATATACATTGACAAAGACAACACTGAAGCAAAAGGCCATTAAATAACATATTACACACTGTATGAGGAACATATTCAAGCTACACAATTTCCACGTTGCTCCAACTGTAGTCAGCAAAGACGGGTCAGAATCGTGCTCATTATATGATGCGAAGGTGAACGTAGCAAATGAGTGTAGGCTTTTTTTTTATTATTTACTTAGTGTCTGATTTAGCATCAGGCACATTGCATGCCTAAATCAAGGAAAAAAAATATATATATATATATGTGGGCCATCTTGGAGCCCGTCTTGGTGTCAGTGTTGGTATCACCTGTAATGAGTTTCAGACTCGAACTGATTGGTCCTGTATGAACCTGTGTATGTAAAAATAATGTTTAATAGTTTATAAATGGAGTCCATGACACAGCTCCAGGGCAAAAATAAAGAATCAAATGTCTTACTATAAGCATGTCTTAGCTGATCGACTACAGCTGGAGTAAGGTGGAAGTTTAATTTCTGAACAAACTGTTACTGTGACAAAAATACATTTACAATCACTGTGTTAATGTTTTTATCGAAGGGAAAAGCAGGCATTGAACACGTGCAGCAGTAGTGAGTCAGAGTGCAGCGGTGACGATGAAGCTGTTTCTCCACTCATCTGAGAGACTTCCTGGGTTGCGATCTATACACAGACATGTTCACGCGCTCACGCCAATGAATCAGGGGTGTAAAGATACAATACTTGTGTGCTTACAACTCTTCATGTGTGTGTCATCCCTGGAACTCCCTGTCCAGAAATGTACAGAGAGCAGGTTAGAGACCCCTCTTGGACAAGGATGAAACATGGCTTGGGACTTTACCCTTTTAAGTAGAAACGCTGTCCTTCCAAGTGGGAGATCTAGGGGACATTTCCAAACCGGGCCATGCAGATAGGCATCTATGCAGGTCGTGTCCCCATTAGACCTGTAGCTTTTAATCAAGACCTCAGGCTTTTAAAGTGTGGTCTCTACCTTTCTGAGGATGGCCTCTCATTTTATGAGCAGGGATCATACTTTATCGAACATGGCTGCTATCCTTGTCTGAAACTACCACATCAGAGCCTCTACCTTCCCAGTCGTGACATCTACCCTTCCAATCAGGGCCTCTAATTCATCTTTTCAATCACGGTCTCCGGAATTCCTGAGGAGCCTCTGCCTTTCCAATCGGGGTCGTCAACCTAACTGTAAACTTTCCAATCCGTTCCAAGTGGGACCTTTACCCGTACCAATGAGGGCCTCATCCCCCTTCCCTTCAGGAGTTCATCCCCCTTCCCTTCAGGAGTTCATCCCCCTTCCCTTCAGGAGTTCATCCCCGAGCCTCTACCCGTCCCCAGGCCGAGCCTCTACCCGTCCCCAGGCCGAGCCTCTACCCGTCCCCAGGCCGAGCCTCTACCCGTCCCCAGGCCGAGCCTCTACCCGTCCCCAGGCCGAGCCTCTACCCGTCCCCAGGCCGAGCCTCTACCCGTCCCCAGGCCGAGCCTCTACCCGTCCCCAGGCCGAGCCTCTACCCGTCCCCAGGCCGAGCCTCTACCCGTCCCCAGGCCGAGCCTCTACCCGTCCCCAGGCCGAGCCTCTACCCGTCTGCACTCAGAACCCTTCTCAATCAGTGCTTTTACCCTTTTATGTGGGGACATGATCTTCCCAGGTATGGCCTTTACCCTTCCAAGTGTGTCCTCTAACTTTGAATCATGGCCTCTACCCCTTCTATGCGGGGCTTCTCACTAATCTCGACTATGTTAGGTTGACTGCCATGAACAGTTTGACTCATCAATCAACCTTGTTTAACATCACTTCGCCATCACTTCATCAGCTGAGCGCAGAAACAACTCCAGCTGCTCTGAATCACCGCTGCTACACATGACACAATGGCCTGCAGGTTGAAAAACTTCATCAACATGCAGTAAACACATTTTCAGTAAAAGGACCAGCCATATGAGTGTGTGAGCTTAAGGCCTAGCCGGCTGCTCCGGCTCTTTGGCTCTGTGCTGAGTAAGGAACGAGTCTCACCTCGCGAGCAAACGAAACACCAGCCTACGTTTACGGAGGAGCCGAGATGGCCGTTCTTCCTCGCGCTGGAGTGACCGCTGCACACGATGACGTGGGGCGTGATCACTACGCTCCCAGCTGCTATACACAGATCGCCTGCATGATAGGCTGCAGGACAGCGGATACAGCGCATCATCCGGCCTGTGGACGCACACACACACACACACACACACACACACACACACACACTTGAACCATGTTGAACCAAAACATGTTGTAAACGATAATACTTGTGATTGTACTTGAATGTGTAACGCATGTGCAAGCACCAACCTGTACACACACACACTTGGGGACACTCCAAATGTGTCCCAATCTGTGATGTGTGTGTGTGTGCGTGCGTGCGTGCAAGTGTTAATCACACCTTTGTGTGCCTTTTGCGAGTCCTTTTCCAGCCAGCAGGTAGCGCAGCAGTGCTGTGGGCATCTCAGGCCTTGCGGCTCCGAGGTAGTTCCCGCGTATTTCCAAGCGCAGGACTCGTGATAGAATCGGCCACACTCGCTCACCGAACACGGCTTTACATCTTCATCAGTGCGTTTGCAGGAGAAACATGGGTGCGAACCTAGAGATAGAAAACACAGAGAGAAAGAGAGAGCGTTTAAAATCAATTATCAGAGAATAAAAACATAACCAAGTCTGTCCATTTCCTCACTCTGCTCTTGTCTGGCAATTTCTTGATCTACGTTTTGTGCACATTACAGCTAAGCTGCAGTTTTCTTCGAATAGACTTAAAAGAGGTTTTCATACATCATAATAATCACTTTGTATCCCACCACGAACGTCAGAGTACACACACATGCAGAGGAAACGAACAAGATAGCGGTGATATTCGAACGGTTCTGACCTGTTTTGCACTCGGTGCAAATGTTTTCTCCTTCTGTTCCTCCAGCTGAGGCCAAACACTCCGGATGAAAAAACCTGTTACACTCGCCCTCGCAGCACAGCAGGGAATCTCCAAATGTCTCACAAATCTAAAGGGTCACAAAACACACACACACACTTCACCAGTTACTATACTACATTATTTTTGCAGAAGTGAATGAATTCTATGATCATACAAAATCTGTAATAAACGCAATACAGTTTGGACACACCCTCTAATTCCTTTTTATTGCTTTCTATGTTGTAAAATGATGCTAAAGGCGTCCGAAATGTGCAATAATCTCCTTTGAACAGTTGATATTGAGATGTATCTGCACCTTATGCTCTTTAAATCCTCCATAACGTCTCTAATCTGAGGTACTTTTTGTTGCAATTGGTGATTTTTGAGGCTGGTGACTCTAAATGAACTTCTCATCTGCAGCAGAAAGAGGTTTTGGTCTTGCTTTCCTGGGAAGGTCTTCATCATGCTGCTTGATGGGTTTTGCAAATGCACATGACAATACTGTTCTTGTAAGATCTTTTTCAGAGCAGCTGAAAAACCTTCATGTCCTAAAATAACAACTGACTGATGTTATTTAATTACTTAATGCAATACGTGTTATTTCATAGTTTTGAAGAAAACAATATTGTTCTAGGATGTAGAAAATAAATCCAAACTTGTGTCATCATGAGATTTTAGAAAAGTTCTTTCCATAGCTTTATGTGCATGTGTACTTGTGTTAGTAGATGATTCTGAAAGAACGCTTAGTTTACAGCAAAAGAAAATATGAATGGGCTCCAAAAAGATAATTGTGAAAGACTGGTTGGAGCCACATCTCCACTTGTCTTCGGGCTGGCAATCCAACGTTTTAGATATTTAAAATTTGAAACAGGCCAACACAGCCAGATGTCATAATGCCACATCTGGAACAATTAATAACTGCATAGCTGCTATAGATTTTATAAAAGAAGATATTTAATGAAGTGAGTCGTTTTGGAATGCATCAAACGAAGCTGTGTGTGTAACCACCTTCTTTTTAATGTATTTTATTTATTTCCTTTATATTTCTTTTCTTTTTCTCTTTCTTACTCCTGAAGCTTTGCTATTGCTTGTTTGTTTCTGTTTACAACTGAATAATAATTAATGTTTTTATGTTATGCATGTCATTTCTTTGATTGATATTATTTTATTATTTTTTTATTATTATTATTTTAAGGCAGAGGCAGCTTAGTGGCTAAAGCATTGGGCTACTAATCGGGAGGTCCCAGGTTCAAACCCCACCACCACCAGGTTGCCACTGTTGAGCACTTGAACAAGGCTCCTTAACACTCACTTAACTGCTCAGATGTCTCAGTAAGTCGCTCTGGGTAAGGGCCATCTGCCGAAACCCGTAAACGTATGCGTAATAAACTTCTACAAACACACCCCAATCAGATGGCATTTTTTTTTTTTAAACATGCATTACAATCTAATCTTGTCTAACTCACCTGACACACCATATCCTTTTTGGAGATGCCCTGCCGAGAGATGTTTGAATCTTCTGACTGGGCGTCCGAGCCGTCGGCGTCCATCGTACCGGGACTGTCGGAGCGTTTCTCAAATACACACTGTGTGCACGCACACACACACACAAAATAAGACCCTTGTCCATCACTAATCAGTCGAATCAATAAAAACAAATCTGCTAACAAACCCTAAAGTCTAGTCCATATACACAGATTTGTGACTCAGACTGTGTTGTCTCACCTGCATGTCGTTGAGACCTCTGGAATCGGAGTCGGACGCGTCTCTGTAAATAGAGCTTGTAACTTCGACATCCGTCGAGGCTCGACTGCGCTTCTTCAACGGTTTACAAGAGTCGGAGATTTCACTGGCTCCTGCAAGAGGTAAATACAAAGAATAGAGTAAAACGTAATGTAATGTAATGCCTGGCTGAACGTCTATGTGAAAGCAGACTGTTAGTGTGTGTGTGAGATTTAGGATATGAGTATTATAAACGTTAATGATTAACCATTTTATCGATTGATTGCCCTTAAACACTGTTAAAAAATACATGACCCAATAAGATTTGTTTTGTAGCGCTAACTTTAACCACAGAACTGTAATCTAACGTTAGTTCAGACAGGCTCTTTAGACGCTTCCTAATAACTTATTTAAAGAGTAGAATCGCCACGATTTTTTTTTTAAACACCGGATTGACTCGGCCAGCTTGCAATCCACTTTATGTTCATCCATCTTTATTTTCACGGAGAGCTCTGATCGCTATTGTAAAATACTTTCAGCAAACTGACTATGAAACGATGTACTTCCTGAGAGGGGCGGGCTATTTACAGACTGACAGGTCTGCGTGTTTGCACTCTGTGCGCAATTAAATACAAATTTTTATGCATGTGGAGGTCAGTGTTGATAATAAATACAAAAATAAATAAGTGCATTAGGGGGGACGGGGAGAGTGTACTGGATTGTGTCACTAGAACTGTTGAAATTAAACGTAAACTGTCCATTAGTTAATCATTAATTAACAATTAACCTACAAAGTGAGATGGAGAGTTATTCTGGGTCAGAATTATAATTGCTGAGATTCTGTGCCTGAACTCTATAGTCAGCTTTTCTATTTTCTACCTTCACAGACACTGCAGACGTAAACTTATGTGCAACCAATTTATAGTAGAACCTTGGATTACGAGCATAATTCATCCCAGAAGCAGGTTCATATTTCAAAACACTCATAAACCCAAGCAAATTTCCCCATAAGGAATAATGGAAACTCTAATTATTCATTCCACAGCCCCAAAATATAGGTATGCACGCGTAAAGGTGAGAGGAGGTGTGTGTGTGTGAAGGGGCCCAGTGTTCAATTATAAAGAGCAGGCTGATACAGAGAGAGAAAGAGAGAGAGAGAGAGAGAGAAAATGGATCATTAACCTCTCTAATGAGACTTGCTTTTGCGTTACACACGCATAAAGAGACAAAATAAAATGTGTTTCACACACAAAAACACATGGTCACAGTGTTATAGTAAACAGTACACGTGTGAACGGATGTTGATTATACCAGTAAGAGACGGGCACTAAGACCCAGCAGTGGAGACGATTACCCACAATTCTGCAGCGCAAAAGAGAAAAAACGTTGGCTCAGTTGTGATCCTGTGACGCTCGACGTCAAAACAAGAAGCTGATGCATGAAACATGACACTCGTAAACCAGGACTTGTTCGTTTTCCAAATCAAAATGTATTAAAAATCTTTGCTCATCTTGCAGAACACTCGCAAACCGCGTTACTCACACTGTATTTCCTCTTCTGAGTAACATCTTTGTCTTGTACGTGATGAATGAGCATAAACTAATCTAATGGCCCAAGTACATGTGTGGCAGTTGAGAAAAGACCATTGCACGTCAAAAAAAAAAAGAAAAAAGTTTTTGATCAAATTTGATGAAATTTGTTAGACAGTTAAAATTTAAGGACAAATCCTTAAATATGGATTCATGTGATTTATGTCAGCCTGTGTTTGAAAGAAAAATAAAAGAAATCACATAAAATCACAATTTGGCATAAAAACACTGAGGCAAACTGATTCGCCATGGATAAAAATAAACCTGAAAAAGTGAGTCCTAACAAAAGTCTCACCTTTTTGCGATCCCGTCTTGAAGTCCATCTGAGGCATCGTCTCCACCTGAAACACAACGTGGACAAGAGTTTCTCGGTCATTAAACAGCAGCTGGTTATAAACAGATGATCAGTTTTATTCCGTCGCCTCTCAACACACCACTACTTAACGAAAGTGTGTGAGAATCTACCTGCTCTTTCTTAACCTTTTTCTTCGGAACCGGATCAACGCTCTTTTCCGACTCTGAGCGACTCCTCACGCACCGCCGCTGCAGCTTACGCTCCATCAACTCTGCGTAAAACAAATTAATTTGCGGCAAATTGATTTTCACCGAGCATAGTGACCGTCATTAATTCATGAAGGGACACCTAAGATTTACCCTGCAGGCGTGTGTGTGTGTGTGCGTGCGTGCGTGCGTGTGCGTGCAAGTGTGTGCATACCTGAGCTGGGTTCAGGAACCGGTGTGTGGGTGTGTTCGCCACTTTCTGGTTCACTCCATGCTGTTCTCTCCTCCTCACTGGAGAAGGTCTCACCCTCGGCTTTATCACTCGAACCCTTCCATAATAACGATAAGAAACAATTAGAACAGTGTTTAAAACTGCTCTAGTACATACAGTGTGTGGAAGAGACACAAAGTGTCCTGCTGAACAATCATTACAGACTCCTACAGTCCTACACACCGTGGACTACACACATGTATTTGGATAACAATAGTTTGTAGGTCTAGGGGACATGAATCCTTTTAGGTATATTTCACTTGCTATAAAAATTCCATACATATTAAAAATGGAGACAGAGGATAAATATAATTTAAAATTTTTTAATTAAATTATAGATCACCAGCAAATGGCAAACGCCAGTTCTGAAAAATCAGTCCAACATGGAAGCGCCAAAACCTGCAGTTCCTCCAATGTCCACTGGGGGCTCTGTTGGCTCCAACGATGAGTCAAACCCCATAGACCCCCTCCATGTTAAAAAGTCAAACTTTACAACAGTAAGAAACGTGTTTACGAGACCAAAAAAAAACAAAAAAAAGAACTTTTGGTCTTAATAGCTAGATTCCCCATTCATGACAACCGTACAGGGGTGAATTTTTATGTAACGCATCAGCTAAAATTACATTGTGCCAAAATAAATATGCATAATTTGTATCATGAGTGACGGCTGCATTGCTGGTGTTAAACCGCTGTCCGCTATGTATCACTATAGCTAACCAGCTAACTGGAATCTTTGTGGTTTAACTTGCCACAAGACCCGTAGGAGTTGAAACGGGATGACGTGTAGAATATAAAGGACGGAGTTCTACCTTCAAAAATGCCTTAGTACACTGTATAAATCAAGTCTAGCCACTAGAGCGTTTTAGATAAGTTAAAGCTAAGTTCACCAGCTAGCTTGTGTGTGGTAACTGCGTTAGATTAGTGCGTTCTAAATAACAGCCAGGCTCCGTTCGTTCTGCCCCTTTTGACCATTTATGGATTGACCGACTTTCAGGCGGCGTCAGCTCTTGTCAAGATGGAAATGACAAAAAAAAAGTTCAAAAACGCTCTTTAAAAAACTTATGGGTGACATCACGAAGGGTTTATCCAGACCTCATGAAATCTACTTATTTTTTTCACATTCTAGTTTGGTCACCTGCCAATTTCAACCCAACCGCCAGAACCTTCACATTAAATCTGGAATACCAATATAGCAATCCGCAGCAAACGTCAGTAATCTATATCCTCATATACGAGCTCATACATTATCGTGACTGGTTCATGTCTCAGTGATGGACGGGATAGAGCCTGGCCCATTGTACGCTTTTGGCTCTGAGCCACAGATGGCTGTCACATTGTTGGGATTTAATTCATGATCTCCTGATCCTAAATTCATCCATCTGCTCGCATTAAAAGCATCATTAAGCCCATGGGCCGTCTGTTTTACACCCTTGGTTTAACCGAACCACAAACCAACAGTAAAGTGAACCGCACCTCTGGAGACTGAACTCGCTCATCGTCTCTCTCCTCCTCCTTTTTTAACTCTACTTTCTGTTTGGGGAGCTGCCAGTCGCATTTGACGATCTCTACGTTAAGCTTCTTCATGGTGACAGAGAGCGGAAGCAGCTTCCGAGCAGCCGCCGTTCGCCACGGAGTCCGGACCGGAGGGGGCGAGGGTTGAGATTCTGTGGCGTCCTCAGGCTCCGCCTCTTCCTCCTGAGTGTCGGAAACGCTGCACTGGCGGCGGGGCTGCTGACGGCGCGGGAGTGCCGCCGTATCGTCTTTCTTTAGGCTCTTGGAGCGTCTTGTCCTTCGTTTTTTAATCCTGGTTGGGGTCACGGGTTCATCGCTAGGTTCTTCAGCAGGCAGCTTGTCGATGTAAATGAAGGTGTAATTCTCGTTACGCTCCTCTCGGCTCATTACCAGGGCTGCCTCGGCGTGGCCGACGCCCACCTCCCACTGAGCGCGCTCCCTCTGAGACTGAGGCTTTAGCAGCTACGTGTGTGCAAAAACAACAACAACTCTATGTTACACAATAATACAAAAACAGATATCATGCAGTCTAAAACTTTTATATAGGCCTATAATAAATGTGAACACACTGTGTATTGTACACGCAATTCCAGCATTATAGGCTAAAAATAACTAAACGGCAAAACAAAAGCTTGCTCAATTAGTCGACTATTCCTCTCCAGACATAAACAGATATTAATAAAACTATATGGATTCCTTCTAACATGTTAAGAATCACAACTGTCTGTAAAAACTGTTATTTCTTTATTTTTGGGGGGAATAATTAAGGCTTACACCTCCAAAAAAAAGTCCATTATCTCCATTATCTATAAATATTGAGCGTAATTATTTACGTTAACATAGATTGCAAACCCTGTTTGTCCCTAAAGAAGATTCATTACTCAATCAATTGCATTTGAAACATTGAAAACGCACACTACATGTTCACTTTATGTTATATATGAATTTTATGTGTGATAAACGTTTGCATTAATAATCACAATGCAAATAAACATACTGTATATCCTCATAATGCAAAAACATGATAAAACTAATTAAATCCCAAGAATCCCTTTAAACATGAATAAATGAGGGGAAAAAAAAACTATCTGAATTGTGTCTAAAGATAAAAGCGGCGTGGACCTTCTGCCTCTCGGTGGGGTTGGTGGTTTTGCGTAAGGTTTCTGCCTGCAGCTCTTCAAACTGACTCTCTCCTTTATACACCACTATCCTCTTCTCGTGAATCCACGCCCGCTCAGCTACACTGCCGAAAAACTGCACGTGGTACTCCCGGTGACCTACACACACACACGCGCGCACACACACACACACACACACACACACACACACACACACACACACACACACACACACTCAGGATTCACGAAAATCACTATTACATATTAGCTTATGGCCAGGTCCTTAAAGGGCTTGAAATCGAAGTAGACACAAACAAACAAAATTAAAATGCTTGTAAAGTTCTAGAACAGAGTAAACAGTGTCTGTTATTAAATGAAAGTAGGATGTGGAACCGTCATACACAGGACACGACAGCGCAAGACTGTGTCAACAGCTCATATGTAAATAAAACATGAAATACCAGAACAAGTCTATCAAGAAACAGAATGTGATGCCAACAACGTAAACTTCAGAACATGCAAATTAGTGCGAGGAGTGTCAGGGTTATCGTTACCTCTGGTGTTTATGCGTGTGTGAACCTTTAGCTGGGGGTCGGAGGAGACCATGCAGGGCCACCATGGGTACGTCCCCACTTTAGCCCACACCAGATCGCCGATCTCGTACTCCACGCACATGGAGGGCGCGGCCTTGTCCACCTGCATGCAATCATCGTCATCCATCTTCAACGATTTCAAGATCATCTGCTGGAATGTTATATACAGTAACATAGTCACAAGAACAGAAAGGATTATGGGAACATCCACTGGACCTCCAAACAACTGGGGTTTAACGTGCAGATAATTTTCAGTCGAGACTGATCTGGTATATTTTTGGTGTTGATACTGGTCACAACTGTACTGTATACAAGTCTGAGGAGTGTAATTGTGATGCAATTGTACGCGAAAGCTTGAAGGGGGTCAGATGTAAGGGTGCTCCGATCAAAATCAGCTGATAATCTGTTCATTTTTACAGATGGTTTGTCTCTCAACTTGACCGATCACAAAAACCAATACTATGATGTGATGACGCAAAATACAGGACTTGACAGCCGCATTAACGTTCCCTCACCAGCCTGGGAATATTACTGAGTCAATTTAAAAGACATAACATTTGCAAAATGCTAATTTCTTTTTTTTTTTTTTTTAACCATGTGGTTGAATGTCTGCCAAAAAGCTTCAACACCACAAGTTAAGAACTATTTGAGTACGGAAAGTTAGACCATGAAGGCAGCAGTCAAACCTTTTAAGTCGCCCCTCACTCACCCACCTACTGTATAGTAAAAAAAAAGAATAGACTGTCTATTAGAGATGCAAAAATTCTAATATTTATACAGAAAAGCCTCTGGGGCCTCCGAGTGGCGCAGTAGTAGAGTGCTCGCCCTATCATCCGGAGAGATCGCAAGTTCGATCCCCGGGTGATCCTCTTGCAGCCGAGGTCTAGAAAGAGCTGATTGTCCGAGCTCTCTCAGAGGGGAGGGATGAGAGGTGCTCCCACATTAATCACGGCTCTACAGCCAATCAGGGGCGTCTGTGAGCTCGCGCACGTGGAAGGAGCGGATAGCGCTGTCCTCCGAGTGTGTTACATCGCCCCCAACGGTGCGCGAGTGAGCGGTTCGAAAAGTTGCGGTTGGCTGGCGTCACATGGTTTTGAGAAAACATGTGATAGTCTTCGGCACTCCCGACTGAGTGGTAGTAGTAGCCTTAACGTGGGAGCCCCCTAGTGACGGGGAGGAATTGGATTCGAATAAATTAGCGAGAAAATTGGGAAAAAAATCCAAAAAAGTATAATAAAAGCAAAAATATTTTTAAAAATGCGGGAAAAGAAACGCCTGCCTTCGCTAGCTCGTCGAATGTGTGCTAGTTTAAATAAAAACAATGTGCGTGTTCAAATAAAAACAATTGAGTCTCGATTGAGTACAGCAGGACACACACATTCTATGTCCGCCACCCCCTCCTCCTATTCTATGTGTGTGTGAAAGCTGCGGGATGCTAGCTATGGAATGGAAATTTTTTTGCTTTTTAGTCGAGCGCAGGCTATTCTATTGGTTTCAGTTTCTTTATAATACACTAGAAATAATATGTGAATGGAATATGTTGCCTGGCAATAAAGAAAGGTTTTACATTTCAAGCTTCCTCAGATCTTAATCATAAGGTGTACACTGCTGTTTAAACCAGTATGATTTTTTTTACTGCTATAAATATTAAATAAAAAGAATATAAACAATATATCTTATTTCTGTGATCAGTAAAAAATATGTCAAAAAAAGAATAAAAAGAAAAACAGCTAGTATGAGTGTCCATCAATTTACACTTTGCCAAATGAAACACAATTTGTTAAATAAACACAAACATAAGACACACACACACATCAGATTCAGGACTTTCCTCTGAAACACCCTGTTTCTCAGTAAAACTTTGCGTACTGTTTTGCAATCTTACCACTTCTATATTTCTTACTACAACACACCACTGATACTTCCCACATTATTTTCATAACATGAGATTTCTAACAAGTACCTTAAGGAAACTTTCCTGTTTCGAAAAAAACAGGCTTCATTTTATAATTCCTCTATAATTATGTGATGATAAAATTTTTTCATAAATGAACATTTCCTCCTTAAAATACGGAGCAATTTTTTTTCCTGACGCGAATCTTTTACACGTCACTCACCCGCACCTCCTTGGGTTCTGCTTTGGGGCTTTTGAGCCCTGCGGTAGGGTGCTGCTCTTGTACCGCAGCCTGGCCATCGCCGAGCTTCACTTCCTGTTCAGGGAAGGCCGCGTGTCGGCTGTTCTTCTTTTTTCTCTTCTCCTTCTTGTGCTCGTTCCTCCTGCTCGACTCCTGGAACTCGTGCAGCAGGTCTCCGCACAGCGACGACTCGAACAGCTCGCGTCCGTTCTGATACGTCTTTATGATCTTGATCTTGATTTCCGGGGAGTTGGTCTTCTTCTGGGCGACGGGCTCGGAAGCCACGTCCTGAATCGAGGCTTGGAGGGGAGGTGGTGGGGACGGGAGGTGCAGGGGAGGCGGCGGGTAGACCGGCTGCAGATGATGTGAAGCGGAGGAAGATGATGGCGGAGGAGGCGGAGGAGGGGGCGGCGGAGGAGGAGGGGGGTGATGAGGTAAAAGTTGAGGGTTGGGCTGCTGCGACTGATGCTGTTGAGCGTGAGGATGAGGATGAGGGTGGTGATGGTGGTGATGAAGATGAGAATGAGAATGAGAAGGAGGAAGGGGAGGGGATGAGAGATGAGATGAGGGTTTTTCCTGAACGACGGGCGACCTCAGCACCGTCCCCTCCCCCAAGATCAACCCGTGGTCGGCGTGATAGTTGCGGATGGCGCCGTAGCCGTTGGCCGAGCCGTTAGGGAACTGCGAGTAGAGCGCAAACTTGGCCTGCTGCTCGTAGGCGCCGATTCCTGCCTGGTAACCGTTAGCGACGACCCCTAGGTCATCCGGAGGATAGGAGAACCCTGGATCGAGGGGCGAATCGTAGGCGGAGGGGCCTCCCTCGTCCCCGGGGTCGCTGATGGCATCGTACGCGTTCTCCTGTCTGATGTTAGCTGAGTCAATGAGCTGAGGCGGTTGCTGGATTGTGTTTCCCATGATCCCTTGCATGAAAGAGAAGGAGAAATCCATTGTTCTGCTCCAGCATCCTTAGGTTTCCCTTTTTCGTACAGGGTCTGGAGGGGAAACGTAGAAAGAAAAAGAAAAAACATGCGAAAAGTCACAGTCGGATTCTTAACTCTTATTGGTCAGAAAAGTCTTGATGAATTTTCATGGTTAGTTCATTCGGAAAAGTTGGTTTTAATAAATTACGGTTTCTATAGCAACTCGTACAGCCGCTCTACACAAACCATGGTACTGTTTATGTGCTGGTGTTTCTGTAAGGATTCTCCAGCGTTCTCCTACTTTGTACAGTCGGAATTTGTGAAGCGGTAACTTTAGGACGGACAGCTTTGTGTTTTCTGAGAAAGTTGATAAGCTAATTCGTTTTGGAGAGAGATGAAGGAGAAGTCGGTAAAGGAATTACCTGTTTATAACTTACGTGATTTAAGTTTCTTAATTGAAATTTAACTAAATTAACTTAATACGTTAAAATAAACTATAAAAAAACACTTCTGAACACCTTTGTAGTGTAAACAAAACCAGTGTATATGGCGCCACAACCATGTCGCTCATTATAACTTTAGTATGTGACAAAGATTCAGATTCGATTATTTGTCACATTTTAGCACAGTAAAATATATATTTATTTTTTCAAAAATCCCAGTTGGAAAGCAGGGGGTCAGAGCGCAGGGGTTAACAAGGACACAGCGCCCCCTGAAGCAGACAGGGTTAAGGGCCTTGCTTAAGGGACCAACCGAGGCACCTTAGCGGTGCTTGAGCTCGTCACCTTCGACCTTCCGATCAGTAACCCAGAAACTTAACTATTTAAGCAACAACTGCCCCAGTGTTGAGATAGGGTAAAAAACGACCCGGCCAAACAGTTCCTTCAAAATGCAACAGGTTCAGTCTGATCTTTTCTAACACACACACACACACACACACACACACACACACACACACGCATCACTATGTGTAATGACCGAACTCCCTGGCCAGATATTTTTACCCTACATCAACCTTAATGTACATCTAAACAGTTTGCAGACCTGACATCAAACCTGAGACTCAGACACTGCAATGTTCCGGGATGACAACTGCACCGAGACAAATGGGTGTGTGACTTGTTCAACAAGCATAATGGGACACTTCGGCTGGCTTGCAGCATTGCCAAACTTCAATCTTATAAAAAAGCAGCTGCTTCCTTTTTTTCCCCTTTTCTTTTTCTTGGTTAAGGCGCCTATCCTGTGTCGTGACATTTTCAGCTCAGGTCAACTAACCGAATGCTATTCAGCTTGTTTCACCTGCTGTTTTTCCTTCTAAAGGATTGAGGTTTGGTGATTGCCCAGGACAGTCAAGGTGTCCCGTTGGCGTTTATAAGCAGCACTACAGAGATTTTGTCATCACCCTACAATGAATGTCGTGTTCTGCTTGTAACCATGTTCACACGTAGCTGAGTATTTTTAAAAATTGAGATTTTCTACTTTTTTTTTTTTTTCCCTTCATAATTCTGTCCACACAACCTACGTTTTAAAAATACCTTTGTCCACGTAAAAAACGCAAAAAAAAAAAGGCCTGTTAGGAGCGTCCCTAATCAACAGGGGCCAATCAGAAGCCTAGACAAAAACATCATAACTGGTTCAACCATGTAGAAGTCCGACCGGGTGTTGTCCAAAACCGCCATCGCTGTCTGCGAGGTCTGTGTCTGAGTTTTGTATGTAGCAGCAGTGAGCTTCATGTCCAGTAAGCAATGTCAACACAGTCACATTGCACAAAATATCCTCATCAACAAAGCTGATGTCAAATCACAGAGACTGGCACACAGACAATGACATCATCGGCACATAAGGTGACGTTACAACAAGCCGTTTCCCCTGTCCAAGTTTTGGAAAACCTTCACTTTGGATGGAGTTTTCCAAAAGCGCAGTTTTCAACGACCAAAACTGAGTTTTGCATGTGGATAAAAAACTACCCGGCTACGTGTAAACATGACCTTATTGTCTGAGCAAGAACCGATAATCTGCGTTTATTCTACTTGGAATTTATTTAGATACAGTAGGCATCCATGTGACGCTGTAGTGGACCCTTATGCATGAGAAGCTGATGTTCATTTGGGGCATCAGAAGGGCATAGGTTCAAGCCCCCGCGTGTTGGACTTTTAACGATATCTGCTCCAGGGACGCCTTATCATGGTTAATATCCTGTCATGTGACCAAGCTTCCGAACATTATGGGATATCTGAAGAAAAGAATTTCACTTGCTGTAATGTGTATGTGACAAACAAAGGCTGCTTCTTTTTCATTCACAGCTCAACAACTTTACCCGCTACTTTTGTGTCCTATTTGTGTACTATTCATGTGAAACGCATGCATCTGTGCATAGTTTGTAAATGAGACATGCTTGTCATGGTAACTTAAATAAATACATGGTTCCATACAGATTTCATCCAAACGCAGCTGTTCCATCTCATGACAACGATGAGATGAGATGAATCCGGACGCTCCTACACAGAGACAATGTTTGTCTCACAGGTTTTCATAGAAAGCAGTGCTTCCTTCATATCACCATGCGTACGACCTGAGAATGGAGAAAACCTGCTGGATAAATTTCCTGCTCTCCTACTAAATATACAGTACTGTGCAAAAGTCTTGACCCCCCCTTGCTTCCAAAGTGTCACTACCTTACATTTTTTCAATGTAGTCTTAACGGATCTCCTATATAGTTTTTCTATAGTTCTGTTTTTTTGTTGTTGTTAAGCCACACAGTGACCTATGAACCATTCAAGCATAAACAAAAACATCAATTTCCTCAGTGAGATGAAGACAAATGATCAGGCTGGTGATTAGTACACTGGTGATGCTAAATGCTGCGTGGTTGGAACAGACGAAAGAGGAAATGAGGTCGCTACTGAGGTTCTCACATGAACAACCAATTTCTAAATTGTTAAATCTTTAGTCACTTTGTAGGTCGTCACAATAAAAAATTGGCTCCCATTTTTTTAACTTAAATGATTTAATGATGTATACAAGTTAATATAAGGAAATAAGAGGTGGCACGGTGGTGTAGTGGTTAGCTCTGTTGCATTGCACCTCCAGGGTCCGGGTTCGATTCCCGTCTCTGTGTGCATGTTCTTGGTGGGTTTCCTCCCACAGTCCAAAGACATGCAGATTAGGCCATTCCCAAACTGCCTGTAGTATGTGTGTGTGTGTGTGCCCTGCGATGGATTGGCACCCTGTCCAGGGCATACCTCACCTCGTGCCCCAAGTCTCAGAATAAGGCGGTACACAACGACGAGATGATGAGGAAACAAGGGTTTCAAGACTTTTGCACAGTATTGCGTATCCCAACTTGCAATCACAAAGTTTAACAGTGCTTAGAGCTTTAAGAAACTTTCATGATAAAAAAAAGAGCAGCTAGTGTTTAGTATTTTGCAGATGTACAAGCAATATGGACTGAATGACAACTACAAGAACGGAAAGGTGTTTAGGTTTTTACGGTATCCCGAAGCTTTGTGGTTTAAGTGGCACATGGCACATCCTAAGCCAAAATCCTGGTTTTAGGACTGACTTTAGTGGCGTAAAATACTAGAAGGTCCAACACAAGCAGTTACCATTAACAGTTTTAATTAATAGAGAAATTCCATCACACCCTTTGTAGAAGCTGTCTTTTACTAGGATATTACCCCGTTCACTTGACTGACTATTTAACACAGAAAAGGCTGTATAGACGACACACATCACCATGACAAACAGGTAAGTAAACTGACAGAACCAATTCACAAAACACCTTCATACAAGCCAGCCTGGCCTCGAAAACATCTGATCGCCAATCTGCTGAGGTAGTACAGGTAGAACAGGAGGCATGGTCAGTCTTTTGGTAAACCGCAAACCGCAGAGGACACCATGGGAGGCTCTTCCTCTTTCATAAAAGGTTGAGATTGAGTACAAATTGTTGTTCCAGCACATCATCCAGGTATTTCTATTGCACTTCAAACTTAACTAAAACAATACGTAAGCTCTGGTTTTAGACTTCTCCTATACTGAACACTCCTACACAGTATTATAGACACTTTATTGCAACTGGCTAAAAAAAAAAAAAAAAACAGACACGACACGTTTTGGAATCAATTGGCCAAAAAGAAAATGTACAAAGTGAAGTTTATAGCTTGCAGTTTCTGTAGAAATACCCAAATCATCATATACTTGACTTGTCTTAAAGGTTATTTTCGTTTTACATTTCCAGACTTCTCTGGCAGAACTGAACATATAATAGTGCTACTGTGAAATAACCGTCCACAACTTTTCACTACAACACACAAAAACACTACGTCTTTCAAACATGCAGCATACCTATAACCTAAAACTTTCCTCCTTTTAAATTAAATAAATTTAATTTGCAATTATATATAGTTAAATAAAAAAATACTTAAGTATTTTTGTATACATAAAGTCGGGCTATGTTTACATTCCGAGTTGAAAGATGCATATTAAAAAGGTACAGAAGATAAGGGTGCTGTTTTAGTAACGAGTAAGCGTCCAGTCTTTTTTTATTCCTGTAAATGAATATAAATTTTTTGCCTTATACCCAAGACATTTAAGTGCTTCGTAGTGTGAGATCAGCTCCAACTCTAACAATTTAAATCTTACCTCCTGTTACGTTAATAATAATAATAATAATAATAATAATAAATGTCAATTTTTATAAGTTTGACTTTGCGCATTATTCTCCACATTGTCTTGCTCATGACTGGACATGGTTTCTATATCCCGATTCCATTTCAATTCTATTTTATTTTATTATTTGTACCTAATGTACATTTTAACATCTGAAAGTTTGATTTTTTTTCTATATTTCTATACTGTAATTTTTTTTCTTTTATTTCATACTTTATATTCTTATTTGAAAACTTTGTTACATTTTTTAGCAGTGATATAGGCATTTAACTTACATAGCAAAGTGCGTGACTGTGAACATGACAAATACAATTTTTATTCAATAATAATAATGCATTTTATTCATTATAGGTGTCTTTCTAGTCACCCGAGGTTACCAACAAAAAATTCGAATAAATAAGAAGATTGTTGGTTGCAAACTTTAAATTTTATTTTTTTCTTTTTACTTCTTTTACATCTTTAACTTTTTAAATGTGCTTTGAAATTATATTACTTATTTTTATAAAAGGAATTAAAAGAAATCTGAGATTTATGCATGTTCACTCACTCTCACTCACTCATCGTCTATACAGCTTTAACCTGTATACAGGGTCACAGGGTGCCTGGAGCCTATCCCAGGAGACTTAGGGAATGAGGCAGGGTACACCCTGGATGGGGTGCCAATCCATTACAGGGTGCACACACACACACACACACACACACAGAACCAAGAAAGGAATCAAACCTGGATCCTAAAGATCAAGGCAACAGTGCTAACCCTAAGCCACTGCACCACCTATGCATGTACGGTACCAGTCAAAAGTTTGGACTCAAGTTTGGATTTATTATAATAATTAAATAACAATAACAAGTAGTCAACTGTTATTTCAAGACATGAATGTCAGCTGAAATAGTTCGGATTGTAAAGTGCATTTGCAAAAGACCATCATCGAAAGCAAGACCAAAACCTACCTCTGCTTAGTTCATTTAAAGTTAACAGCTTAAAAAATCACCAATTAACAAACAGTACCTCAGGGTAGAGCTGTTATGAACGCTTTACAGAGCGTAAGTAGCAGAAACTAAACTTATGACCGATAGCGTACACTACACTCACATTCTGAGATACATATTAAAAAGTTGCAAAGATATGGGTACTTACTGTTCTAGCAATGAGTTTAATCCTTTTTTTTTTATCTGAAAACGTTTTTGACTTACTTATTTTCATAAAGATAAGGCTGAGATTCATGCATGCAGTTTGCACAATACTCAACCATTCTACAGCGTATGGTGTAGATAAACCAATCATAAACATGAACAAACTGCAGCTTAGTAACTGTAATCCATCATCCAGGTGTTTTTATAAACCACAATGCTTTGTGCTCCAAGATGACGAGTACGTACAGGCAAATATCAGCAAGATTAGAAACATTCACAAGATGTTCAGTGGCGATTATGGATGATATGATAAATAAAGAGAAAATAATCAATTCGTTTATAAATTCTTTTTATATGGCGATTCACCTATTGCCACACTGACTCCAAAGTCTTTTTTTGATTGATGAACCAATTGATCAGCCAGTGACCAGAATTGGCTAGTTTTCATTTTTGATTGTCTGTGACCGGTGATCAGCCAATCAGTCTTTTTTTTTAAATCATGCACCTCAAAAGTCGCCAATCTGCCTTTTTCTCCAAAATCCAAGCAAAATAGTCTCAAAACCCACTTATTACACACACTTATACCAGTCTTAAAACACCACGAGTTTTTTTGCAAATGAGTCAAAAATCGTGTGCATTGGAAGACGCGTGCTCGCAGCCTCTCGACTCTCTCACGGTCAAGTTGAGTTTTGAGACATTAGAGGCGAGATAGATGACGGAGATACGTTGTTGCTCAGCAAAAATGTTAAACTCTTGTATCTGAAGTTAGTTTGTATTGTTTAAACCCTATGTTTGGTTTTTAAGTGAGAAAACTAATGTAATAAGGAACGAGCTACATTTAATGAATCTGTAAAAAAAAAAATTAAGTAAAAAAAAAAAGCAAAAATTTGATATTTAATCGTGATATTTATGTAATAATGATATTTATAGAATCACACTTTTATTAGAATCAGCACCGAGGTTTTGTGATAATATCATATCATATCAGGTGGTGGTTCCCATCTCTAATGATTGTGTCTGAATGAGCATAAAAGAGGTGTAGTTCAGTAAAAAAATCTTTACAATCAACTTCTAAATAAGCTTAAAATATGATATGGGTTGAAATTCAACTAAATAAGTGAATTATTGAAGGTTAAACACGCTGAGGTAAATGAGCTGAGACAGAACTGAAGCACCTTAAAGTTGCTACCAAAACTTTATTCGTTCACTTTATTAATTACCAATTAATTAACTAAAATATTAACTAACAAACATAATTTATGTATATATATACGCTCATCTATTAAACAAGTGTCGCTTGTTGTTGTTTTTTTACCGTGGTAAAGGTGTGTTTTATTTTCACGTTACATCACCTGATATGGCTGCTAACTTAATTGAAACATTGTTTGCTAGGAAGGCTAATATTTAGCCTGATAGATGAGTAATACAGAGCATATTTATTTAACATAATTATTAGTTTTGACAAGAAATGCTTTAAAATCTATAGTTATGTTTTAAGCACTGTTTAGAAAGCGATGGTACGTGAAAATGATTAGCTTAGAATGCTAATTTTCGGATGCTATGTTGCTAGCATGTTGGGTTTAGCTAACGTTGTCTTGGTGATTATTAAGAGGAAAAAATTTCTTGTCTCGGTGTGATTTAGGTGAAAGACGGACCGTGTGTAAGTCTGGTGTATTTCTGTTTAGTGTTTAAAGTCAAGTCTTTAATGGAATGAAGTGTCTTATGGGGGTTAAAACGTTTCGTTTCGCTGGAAAAGCGCAGACATGTATGCGTGTGTGTGTGTGTGTGTATGTATGTATATGTATGTATGTACTATGTGCAGCCTAGGAGCCAACATGGCCGCCCTTTAAATCACACACACACTCGCCCGTTCATCACATTTCTAATCTTTCCGATAAACCCCCCGTTATTTATCTCAGACCTGGAGTAAATCCGCTGGGAATGCGACACTCTGCGAGTTTATTTATTGTTCTGTTAAAAACATGTAGGGCTAAAGGGTGATATTTTGACGCCATGCGAGCAAAACAACGAGGCAAAACAACAGCAGAATAAAAAAAAAAAAGAAAGATGTCGGTACCTTCAGCGTTTCCCATTCTAAACAAATACAGCAAATAATCTGAGTCCGGGTGCAGAGATCATAAATCTACAGCGATCTACACAAAGGCTTGGAGACACACAACACACAGACGAGGCCCGATGTTTCAGTGCAGATCAGATCAGATTGGACTTCCATAGATTTGATTCAAGCCCTTTTTTTTTTCTTCCTCTGGATGCAACAAAAGCCCCTCTGCTCGAAGCGGCCCGGTTGCCAGATTGGACCAAACACAGCGCTCGAAACAAAATGACAAATTAAACCGCAAGCACAGACATTCCCGGCTTGTTAGACTAAAGAGGTTACTGTATCCATCATCGATCAATGTCCGATGTCTCATTAGAGGATCAAACGCATCAATCAAAAAAACGATCAGTGTAATTGAGCTAAGTGTTCAGGCCAAGTTAATCAACCCAATCTGGCAACCCGAACAATTTAAACAGTCTGATCTCATCAATCAGTTTCATTTAGCTTTTTATCACATCGGAACAAAACAGATCCTTTTATCAAATGCAATGACATTACTATATATTATTATTGGGGGTTTTTTACGATCGGAAGTTGCCAGAGATTTACATATTTACATATTATTATTATTATTATTTTAAAACTTAACTCATCAGATTTCGTGAACATGTAAATTTCTGGCAACTTTTGATCGAAAAAAACTATATATGATGATCAACTATATATATATATACATATATACTGTGCGGCGTTTTAATCAGACCGCTTATCCCCAGTAAAGGGCAATCTTAATGCTTCAGCATGCCAAGACGTCTTGGACAATGCTTTGCTTCCAACATTGTGGCAACAGTTTGGGGAAGACCCTTTTCTATTCCAACATGACCATGCCCCAGTGCACAAAGCAAGAACTATAAAGACTGAGGAACTTGACTGGCCCAAACACAGAGCTCTGCCCTCAACTCCATTAAGCACCTTTAAGATAAACTGGAATGGAGATTGCGAGACAGGCCTTTGCAAACCTCATGCACATAGACCCTGAGGCAGGAATCTAACCCGGATCCTGGAGGTGTAAGGTGACAGTTCTAACCATTACACCACCGTTAGTCTAAATTATAATATATGCACTCTAATATTTTTTAGATTATTTCACCTATTCAGGGTGTCTGAAATTGGGCGGGGAAAAAATCCAAAGATCTTTGCATTGATTAAAATAGTAATTTTACACTGATCATATTGATTGTTTAGGATTGCGAAGTTATTATTATTATTATTATTATAGAATTTAAAATCTTGATTGTTATGGTTGTTCAATGTAATCTGATAACCTGCCATTTTCAATCCAATTAATCAATTAGCCAACCCTGAGCTTTGTTGGCAGTATTAAGATAATGCCAAATGAAGAATTTTGAAGAAAAATGCATGGAGGACTAGAGACAGGGTACACCCTGGATGAAATGCCAATCCATCACATGGCACACGCAGACTATGGGGATTGAAAACCAATCACCCTAACCAGCATGTCTGTGGACTGTTGGAGGAAACCCACCAAGCACAGGAAGAACATGCAAACTCCACACACACAGACCTGAGGCTGGAATCGAACCCTCAGACTTGGAGGTGTGAGGTCACAGTGCTAACCACTACACCACCGTATGTTTGTTAATCAAGCATGATTTCTTGACTGAACTGACTACAATTTGTCATGCATGGTTTCCAGATTGGTTTAATGAGATAATTCCGAACATGATTAATCATGAATGAATCAGTCTAATTAAATGATTAATTGACACCAAATAAAATGTTTGGGCTACACAATAAGACCTGGTTATCCTGGAACATAGATTTATCTTGTACCTTAGACTAAATGGCAAAATACAAAAACAAGTAATTGAAAAACAAGTAATTGCCATACATTCTATAGATCGGGGCTCTTTAATAATGTCACTAAAATGAGATCATTAGTTCCCAATCACAATTATCCATTATCTGGCAACACTGATCAGCGCGAATAGGAACTCCATCTGATTGGATGTGCTACAGGGAGTGAAATGCATGATGGGATGTGTAGTTCTTTCTTCCCAGGTTCTTGAATACACGTAGCTCACGTTGACTCATCCCATAAGAAAGCCAGCACTAACATGTAGTTGGACTTTACGGTATAACAATTTAACTGCAAGTCCTAATGTATACTAGTTTTGGAAAATTATCTGATTATTCTAAAGAACTAAATGGATTAGTTTTTAACATCAGTAATCCATAATGCATTAATTCATAATAATTTTTATGGCACATCGATAAATGCCAGGCATGATTTGGCTGATGGGGTCAGCGATCGTCATATCTCAAAATACTCTTTTTATGGTATTATATAAACAACACAGTTGTGCATCTCTAATTGATAGATCATTTAATCAACCAGATCAAAAAGAATTTGCTGAACATCTACATCAGAATATATACTCAGCAAAAAAAGTCCTTCGACTTTTAACTGTTTTTACTTTCAGTAAACTTAATGTGTAAATATTTGTATGAACACTAAAAGAGTCAACACCATAGGACATTAACTAAAAATGTTTTACAATGTGTCCCTGAATGAACGCAGGTGTGATATTCGGATGTACCGATCCTGTGCAGGTGTTGTTACACGTGGTCTTCCACAGCGAGGATGATCAGCTGTCCTTCCTGTCTCCCTGTAGCACTGTCTTAGGCGTCTCACAGTGTGGACATGGCAATTTATTGCCTTAGCCACATCAGCAGTCCTCATGCCTCCCTGCAGCATGCCTAATGCACATTCACGCAGATGAGCAGGGACCCTGGGCATCTTTCTTTGGGTGTTTTTCACAGTCAGTAGACAAGTCTCTTTAGTGTCCTGCGTTTTTAGAACTGTGACCTTAAATGCCTACTTTCTGTAAGCTGTTTAGGTCTTAACGACCATTCCACAGGTGCATGTTAATTAATTGATTATGGTAATTGAACATGCATGAAAAACATTGTTTAAACCCTTTACAATGAAGATCTGTAAAGTTATTTGGATTTTTACAACATTATTGTTGAAATACACAGTCCTGAAAAAGGGGCGTTTCTTTTTTTGCTGAGTATATGTGTTTACACTATAATAGGTTTTTTACAAATATATAGTGGTGTCAAAAAGTTTCGAGACTAGTTTTGTAACAAGCCAACAGATTGCAGCACAAGGCTGCACACACAGATCACAGGGAGCACCAACCTTCATAAGTCAGTATACCAAAGGACATCGTCCTTTGTACATCGGGAGTTGTGCATCTTGTGCTATTCAGACCATGTGCGTTACCACGTCTGATATTTCATCATGGTTAGAACAAAGAGCGAATGTGAAATTCGATTCTGATAATTTATGATCAGGACAAGATTAGGAAGACCTTCAACGACGTGAACCCCTGAAAATGATCGCCGGAGAACAGTCTATATCATTGCTGCCATTGTTGGCGTGTCATACAGAACAGTCCAGGCAATCTGTTCATGTGTGATTTGCCAAGTTCATCCTTAGGCTGCTGACCCAGGGGCAGAGGGAACATTGCGTCGAAATCTGACCGGCCCTTTATGTTAAGGATCATTATCGGTGACGAAACTTGGGTGTATTGGTACGACCCTGAGATGAAGCAAGAGTCTTCTCTTCTTCAGTGGAAAAAGTCTTCAGTGGAAGAGCCCTTCATCTCCACGACTGAAAAAGGCAAGGAAGGTCCACAGCTCGACCAAGTGTATGCTCACAGCATTGACAGCATTGTACATCGAGGGGGCCAGACAGTCAATAGCGAACAGAACTTATAAACAGAGCTAATCTCGAAACTTTTACTTTACTTATCACAAATAACAGGATTTACATACACATCTTGCGGAAAGATTTTTTTTCCATTCCTCTTACTTTTCGAAAAATGTTTTAAACAGTGGGTGCAGAAGTATACAAACTCAATACTCAAGTTAAGGTAAAAGTACTTGCCTTAAAATGTAATAATAATGCATTTTATTTAGATAGGCACCCTCCTGCTCACCCAAGGTCACCTACCAGATCATACCAAGAATAAATTAAACAATAAAAAACAAGATAAAATTGATAACAAAGATAACGATTAGTTGTAAGTGATTCATAAAAATTTAGAAAAGACACAGTGTCATAATTTAAGAACATTTAAAAACAAATGATGCTTCAAAAGGAGTTTAAAATGGAGATTTGAGTGGAGATTTAGGTGCACAACAAGTAGCAGTACCGCTTCAGTTTTTTTTGTAGAACTACTACAGTAAGTACATGCTAGAATATATTGAAGTATAAAAGTACAAGTATTCCACAAAGAAACAGATTTTTCTACATATCTGTCTGACTGAGTTACTGATACAGTATTTTTAAATATTTTAAACACAACTAAAGTCAATGCTATTGATAACATTAATGTGCAAGTCCAGTAGAGATTTGTTTTATGCAGAAATGTAACATGTATGTTTTATTTTTAACAAACTAAAAGTATTAATTAATAATGAATAAATAAATTGGCTGCGTTCAGATGATTTACAAGTTCGCATTACAAGGTTAAGAGATAAAATGTTTTAGGCCAATTTATTTAGACTTTTTTAGACTAAAGTTATATTCATTATTTGCCTGGTTGGTTTCGACATGGTTGGACAGAGAGGAGTGAACACTGCACAATTGTTAGACGAAGAACTACAGGTACAGATAGAATGTTGAATGCTGTAGAACATTCAGCGTTTGTGAGTTTTATGGATAAAGAAGAGCCCATGTTATTTTAAGGAGCTGTGAAGCTAAAAATAAACCATTGATTAACTTTGTTTATAAGTTAAAGGTTTCAGCTTCGAATGGTCAGGCTGGTTAAAACAATTCTGCACACAAGAGCCAAAATTCCCCCACAGCGATGTAAAAGACTCATTGCCAGTTATCACAAAGGCTTGATTACAGTTGTTGCCACTAAGATTTCCACAACCAGTTATTAGGTTTAGGGGCAATTACTTTTCAGATCGGCCCACGCAGGTTTGGACAGCTTTTTTACCTTAATAAATTATCTTTGTGTAATATAAAAATTTGTTTGATGATCTAAATAATTTAATATGGCATGTTTACAAGAAATAATAAACATTAAAAAAAACAGGAGGGGTTGGGGAAAATACATTTACATTTATGTTTACATGTAAGCATTTGGCAGACACTCTTATCCAGAGCGACTTACTAAAAGTGATTTGAATTTTCCGTCGTTTAATAGATATTTAAACTGGGTTACTAGATTACCAAGTAAGTGCCATCAGTCAAACACAATTGGAAAGGGTTTTTTTTTATAGGGAGGAGGGTGCCATCTAGAGGAAGTTTGAATTTGATGCGAACAGCTACAGGAAGCCAGTGCAGGGAGCTGAGTAGTGGGGTGGTGTGGGAGAACTTGGGAAGGTTGAAAATGAGACGTACAGCTGCATTCTGGATCAGCTGCAAAGGACAAATGGTGAACAGAGGCAGACCTTATAAACGAATGCTCACTCACATTAAGTTGGAAGCTGCAGTACTCCAGGCTTGAAATAACAAGAGACTGAACAGGCACCTGAGGAGAAAAAAATGAGCGGATTCTTCTGATGTTGTAAAGAAGAAATCAACAAGAGCAAGTAAAGTTCGCGATGTTTGGGAAAGATGACCGATAATTGTCCAGAGTTACCCCAAGATTGTGGGCAGTGGCTAAAGGAGTGATCTGATTGTTATCTAAAGAGATCACTCGGTCCTGACCGGGAAATGACTCGCCAGGGATGAACAGGAGTTTGGTTTTATTTAGATTGAGCTTCAGCTGATGAGCTGCCATCCAGGATGAGACTGCCAGACATTCTTAGATCCGGTTGCAAACCTGAGTGTCCAAGGGAGGAAAGGAGAGAATAAGTTGCGTATTATCTGCATAACTATGGTATGAAAAGCTATGTCATTATATGACCTTACCAAGAGACCAGGTAAAGAGGAAGAACAGAAGAATTGCCACACTGTTCCAAAGATTCCAAGGCTTGTAAGAATGGATAAGAGAATCTTGTGGTTCACTGTGTCAAATGCAGCTGACAGGTGCAGGTGGATCAGGACAGATGATAGTTTAGCTGGAGCTAAAATATCATGATGAAAGTTTAGCTAGAGTGTCTTAGTGACACAAATACTTATTCATGGCACTGTACTTCATAACCTGTCACCCCTAGTTATAAAAGAATGCTCAGTTTCTTTTTTAATCCCAGTCAGAGCTGTTTGCCTTTACCCTAATGACTCGTTTCTCAACTGCTACAGTAGGCTACTTAAAATCTTTTAAGCTTGTTTGAACATGCCATAAGAATAAACCTGCACACACGAGGTCTATGAATGAAATTATTTAATAAATGAACCAGAGCAGGTCAACAAGGGTTGCAAACTTTCAAGCTTATAAAAATAAAGATAACTGATGATTTAGACTCAGTTACCATAATGTCTGAGCTGTATTTTTAACAAAACACTTACATTAAGATGGAACTCATGTTTAATTCATAAAGTGTAAAATAAAGGAAGTGATTTTCTTCCCAGTCAGAAGAACTTTTGCACTCAACCGTCAACTCAATGTCAGCTGTTTTCTGGCTTTTACATAATGTTATCAGCATTTTTGAGCTCTTTTCTACCTCATTTGCAGGACATCAATACAGTTAACATTAGATAGTAATAAGAGTGTTAGATGAATACATCTAGTTTAGAACAGCGAGGATCAACCTGAAATGGCTAAACAAAATACAACAAAGGATTACTTAACTGTTCCCTGAATGTAGATCAACAAGGTATAAATAACAGTAGTAAATGTGGGGCATACTGGTGTAGGAAAATAATCAACAACAGGTGGTGTGATGCAGCCAAAAAAGCAGAGAGTACAGTGATCAGTACAGCTTTAGGTTGATTAATTGATTCATTTTTAATATCAGTTTTTTTAGTACAGCTGATACAACTATTAATTAAAATATAACACATTTATTTTTAATTGTTTTATTTATATTTTGTGGATCATTTGCGATACCTCATGTTTTTGAAGTAAGTCTGGAACAATTCATTTAGCCTACTGTATTTTTTTATTTTCATTACTATATATTTATTAGATCCTTAGAAACAGGAAGATCTAATAAATATATGGTATATTATAGTAATAATATATTCCCCCCCATACAGGGGACAGGGGGCAGAGAGTAAAGTCCTCCCTCACTCTCACGCTGTCTGCTGTCAGTGTCTCCTCTGGCCAATTTATTGTATTTAGTATTATTTAACTACATCATGTTTTTTTGTGGGTCTTTAGGCAGGTACTTTATTTGTGCATATTAGAGCAGGTTCAGTGGAATGGGTTGGTTCTCTTATTAGGTAGGGGTTGGATTGTGTTTTAAAATGCATGACCCATGCATCAATACGAAGTGTTCTTAGTTATGATATATTATACGTTACTTATATATATATATATATATATATATATATATAATTTCCCTTTTTTCATGGAGTCATTTTGATCAGATGATGACCGTCCTACACATCTCTATTACTGCGGCTTGAAACAGTTGTGATTGGAGCAGACTAATTAGGACGTCATGCAGGCAAGTCACCCATGTATAAGTTTTGTCAATGCGCATAAAGCTTTCACACCACTGCCAATGATTTTACCATTTATCTTTTCCACCATCGAAAAACTACACAAAACCTGTCACAACGACAACACATGCTTTCCTTGGCGCAGTCCTACAGTTCTTCTGCTGAAAAAAAGAGAAAGAATCTTCCTAAAGTACTTTTATGTCCTACTCTAAGCTAGGAATATTTTTAGTCCTAAATGAACTTTGAGCCCGATTCCTAGGAGTGATTCTGAGACGATTATTTAATACGGGGCCAGGAATATAGCGAAGATGATTTAACATCTTAACATTATTTCTAAAAATTATCATAGAATTCGCGCTAAAGATCTTACGGCTTCAGATGTAAAATGAGCTAAAGTAAGTTGCTCTGGAAGCAGTGTGTCAGAGGAAGTACAAATTCGCCACCAACACAACTCCCTATCCTGAAAAGTGCTAGGCATCTAAGAGAGAAGAGTTTAATTAGTGTTTATTTAAATTATTGGTGTAGGGACAGGTCTGAAGTGTATAGTTAAAGACAGCCAGTGTTAAATGATTTGTGTTAACACATGCATTATACATCTTAAGGGATCTCCTTGCTTTGCTCCTAAAATCCTTTTATTCTATTTTCTGTCAAAAATGTTTTAGTCTACACACGAGTACCCAACCAGTGAGTCTTACCCTCTCCAATATGGCGGATGCGTTGACGTAGAGCCAACAGCTAACATCTGCGGCTAATACTTCCCTTACTGTTTTTCAACCTAATCTATACTATCAGTGATAACATAAGCTTACAGGAATACAGACATTTGCATTGCGACCGTGTATTTCTTCCCTAAACCAGGGAACGGTTTATAAACTTTTATTACGCTTTGTTGGAATATTCCACTGCTTGTACAGTAGGTTTCCAGATACAGTACTGAAACTATGAGTCAAGTGTGTGTGTGTGTGTGTGTGTGTGTGTGTGTGGTTCCCCAGGCAACAAAACAAGACCGACGTCTGCGTAAACTGACCGCACAAACTGTATGTAATATGACGCTTCATTAAATGACATCCGTTCCCTGAACAGTTTTTCCACCATTTTCTGCTCAAATATGGCACCGATGCTGATCTGAGATCAGGCACTCGATCTTACGCGCGCTATGGTGGGTAATCCCCAGTATCGCATGTTCGGTTCCATGAAAAAGATTGGCCAGTCGTTGCATGACTCTATTGGTTGACTCTTCTGTCAATCACATCCTGTCGTTAAAAAAAACTCCCGACAGCCTATTGGCCAATTGAGACTCAGCTCACTTTTAACTTACATTCTGATTGGTTTCATTTCCTGTCAATCACATTAGGGCTCATCCCTCATCCGGGCATCTCAGCTGTTTCGGCTGTCGATTCTGTCGGTAAGGCCGGTAGCGGGTAGAACTCGGCCTAGTCGGTTATACGCTGCTGGTATGGTCCACTGAGTGCCTTAGCGTCTGATTTTCTCACCTCGACGCTGTATTTTTACAAAAACAGATAACTTTTAAGGAGTTTGAGTATCGTGAATGGCTTATATCGTTTGTAGAAGGATAGTTTTTGCTGGACCTCAAAGAAGAAATTTGACCCTTATTACCAAACTCCATTTTCCTTCCAGCTGCGTCAAATGAATTCCGTCTAAACAACGAGGTCTTTTTAGGACACCTAACATTTCGAAAAGGTATTTGTTTGCTTCACATTTACTTTAGAACTGTCACGTTTCCACAGTAGTTTGCTGGCTGTTTATGAAAATCACGCAATAACGTTGCCGCATGTTTAGACCTTGGGCTGCGTTCCAAATCGATCTATGCTCCCTTTAAATGTGGACTACGTAAAAAGGAACAAAAATTTGCTTCCAGCGCCCTTATTAGTGCCGTATGTATCCGATTGGTACACGTCCGATCATGTAGAGAGTATTGATTATTGCTCGTATCCATGGTGTTGTTGCAGCACTGTAGATGAGTGTAAACTAAAAATATTTTTCAGGTTTGTCTTCTCTTATTGTCACAGATAATGAAATTATTTGTTTAACTGCAAATAATAATTTAGATTTTGTTTATATCACTGGATGTAAGGAATCGAATCCCAAAATGACTCTTTAAAATAATAAGTGCACATCATGTGTCCAATTATTTAGTGTCGTTTAATGTAACATTAACACTTATTCAAATAATTCAGTACAAATTCAAATGCTGTAAAAGGCTCGACAATGAAGGTCAACATTTCTGAAAAGTTTTTATGACGTCATTGTTGAGGATCGTTATATATTAGTACACCTGAGCACTTTGTGCACTTTAGGATTTCTTTGTTTTTCTTTGTTTTCCCCCAGAAATGCTTATATCCTAAAACTACAGGTAGCATATTTTAAGTCAATTTTGATCATTTCTGGTAAAATTATTTAAAGAAGTGAAAATGAGCTTGCAGAGTGTCTTCTGTAATGACAAACAAAGCAGTTTCCTTACTTTTACTTTGCATGTATTTAACATTTATGAAATGGCAGACATGGCTTTCAGTTTGGCTCTGAGCTATGTGAGTCTGTTACCAAATTAGCAAGTAGCAATCTGACAGACACAGACACACGTGTCCAAGTTATTTGGTGTCGTGTGACGTTGCGACACATCACCACAGCAGTGTTTTATCCCCTGTGGGAAACTGAATGACCCTCAGCTCCCTTCTGTCTTTTCCACTCCTGACTTTTTGTTGAATATAAGTCTGACTGTGTGTGTTGTCTATTTATGTTTTGGCAGGACGGCGCGTGCGGTGAGACCACCATCATCATGGCCGTCTTCAGCTCCCAGGTGCTGCTCGCAGTCACCAGATCGAGGTGAGGTCCATTTCAGAGATGTAATGAATTTCGACGTGTGACGATAAACACGCTCTCAGTGTTATGTCGTTAGGGAGGTGATAAGGAGGTGAGGTGACTCGGTGTGTAGCTATTATGTGTTCTAATCTGAGCTTAAATTTGCGTTTACAATGACGCCGTTTGGCAGACGCCCTTGTCCGGAGTAACTTGGGTTGATCTCATTTATACAGCTGAGCAGGTGGGGGAACTGCATCGTGGGTATCAGTAAGCAGCGTAGCATGGTGGTTTAAGCTGGAATTTAAACCTTCAACCTTCTACCCAATAGTACATTCTAAGATGCACTGAGCTACCACTTCACTCTAAAAACAACACGGGATCTGTTTCCGTGTGCTTTTTAAGGGCACTTGTTTTCATCTTTTTTTAAAATCTTTAAAGAAATCACAGCGGACTTCACCTAAACGATTAATAAATTAAACCTGGAGCAGTAATGAGATTTTTATTTAATTTTTTAGTGTTCATAAGCATACATCAGGGCTTAGTGATTTCTCGTGATAAAAGGCTGCACAGGGTACCTAAATGATGTGCTCATTAACTGCAAAACTTCCCTGACTTGCTGAACTAGAATGAACTTATTTTTATTATTATTGTATAAGTAGAAAGTCAGTTTGCATTGGGGTATCTGATAAATGGTCTTACTGCCTTTGCTAGTAATGTCTGAGAAGTTTAATAAAAAAAAAAAGGTGGTGCATTTAAAAATATCTATTTTTAACGCTGCATTAGTTTGTGTTCTGATGAGTTCCTTTCAAACTCAACAAAACTGTCAATAATCTAAACTTTTTGATACAGCAGCCAAACATGATCTCAAAACATTTTTAGGCTTCACTACTAAAGAGATATCGTTTTGGTTTGTGTTTGTCATCTTTCATTTAAAAAAAGCAACAAAACTGCAGTAGAGTCAAAGAAAGAGATTTATAAGCTTTTTGTAATTACATAACGGCTAACAAAATGTCTATTGGCTGTGTTCCACAGCGGATCAAGACCGTTGTATTGTCCGCAAATTTAGCTAATTTATTTATTGTGATAGATAGATAGATAGATAGATAGATAGATACTTTATCAATCCTGAAATTTAAAATTTAATTTGTCACTGAGTGATAGAAATGTAATAGAAAAATTGTTCTTGTATATGTAGACATTTATTATGATATGAAGCTGGGTGTTATCTTTTAACACAGGGGTGTTGTTTGGTGTTTGCTTTTACTTTTGGATTTACTGTTGTGTTTAGGGGATTGCCACATGAAATAGTGTTTTTATTAATACCTAGTGTTTATAGGATGACTGAATGGTGGGGTGTGTTAAAAAAAACCAAAACAAAACATGTAAATGCTAGAGATGTGTGGTGATTCTTTTGTATTGCTGCTGTGACTCCTAAATTTTTATTTATTTGTAAAAACTATTATAAATGCAACATTATACTGCCTCAAATGCCATTTCTCTGTAAACGTACAGGTGGCTCTAAACTGTACCACAGCTTCCTGTGTGGTAGAAGTGAGGCGTTTGCAAAGTTTGTTTAGAATTGTTAAAAAAAAAAAAATTGGAATATTTACAAAACGGTGATACTTACAGAATCACAATGCAGATCGAACCTGCACCTCTGTGTTTTGATATCATATGGAGTGATCCCTGGTGATTTCCATCTCTACTCAATGTGTAAATATACAGTTAGGCCCAAAAATATTTGGACAGTGACACAAGTTTTGTTATTTTAGCTGTTTACGAAAATATTCAGGATACAATTATATAAGCAATATGGGTTTAAAGTGCAGACTCTCAGTTGTAATTTGAGAGTATTCACATCCAAATTGGAGCAAGTGTGTATTAATTAAGCTCTTTAAGACGTAGCCGCCTCTTTTTTTAAGGGACCAAAAGTAATTGGACAAAAGACTCAGAAGGCTGAAAAAAAGGCTGCATGGGCTCTTCCCTCGTTAACCTGTTATCAATTAAGCAGTTTAAAGGTCTGGAGTTGATTCCAGGTGTAGCGTTTGCATTTGGAAGCTGTAGCTGTGAACACACAACATGCAGTCAAAGGAGGTGAAACAGACTATCATGAGGCTGAAAAAAAATAGAGTGCACTGGTGAGCTTGGGAACTCAAAAAGGCCTGGAAGACAACAGTGGTGGATGATCACAGAATCCTTTCCATGGTGAAGAAAGACCCCTTCATAACATCAACTCAAGTGAAGAACACTCTCCAGGAAGTAGGTGTATCAGTATCTAAGTCTACCATGAAGAGGAGATTTCATGAGAGTAAATACAAAGGATTCACCACAGGATGCAAACCATTAATCTGCGTCAAAAATAAAGAGGCCAGAATTGACTTTGGCAAGAAACACCTAAAGAAGCCAGCCCAGTTCTGGAACAGCATTCTTTGGACAGATGAGGCTAAGATCAACCTGTACCAGAATAATGGGAAGTAGAAAGTATGGAAAAGACTTGGAACAGCTAATGATCCAAAGCACACCACAACTTCTGTAAAACATGGTGGAGGCAGAGTGATGGCATGGGCATGCATGGCTTCCAATGGCACTGGGTCACTTGTTTATTGATGATGTGACAAAAGACAGAAGCAGCCAGATGAATTCTGAAGTTATGGGTCTTTTTTGTTTTTTGTTTGTTTTCTATTCATAATTAATTCTCACATTTTGAGCTGTTCAGGTAAACTCTCTAAAATTGACAAATTTCTGGAAAATATCTACAGACATTTACATTACATGTATGCATTTAGCAGACGCCCATTTCCAGAGCAACTTGAATTTTTATCTCATTATACATCTGAGCGGTTAAGGGCCTCACTCAGTGGCTCAACAGGGACAACTTGATGGTCGTGGGATTTGAACCTGGGACCTTCCTGAACTGTAGTCTAAAGCCTTAACTACTGAGCTACCACTCAGCATTTCCTGTGTTTTTGTGGGAATATTTATTTTTCTTCAAATTTTAGGTTTATTGAAGTTCAGTGCCACCTTTTGGACTGTAGAAGATTTTCAGGGGGAAAAAAGATAATTGCTTTGCACAAGACATTAAAATCACCCTTTACAAGAGTTACATAGCATTTTAGTGAAAATACTTTAAGTGTGTTTTAACATTTCAAAACCTGTAAGAAATACAGTTGTTTGAGAAACATTTGACAAACTAGTACTATTATACAGATTTCTTTTTTTTTTCTTATGAAATGTGACTTGGATAAAATTTTGGCCTCAGTTAAAATTTCTGCGTATATAATATGGTTAAATTTTTTTTAATTAAATGTAACCCAATGCAGCCATCTGTCTTTTTAAAGTATCTTATCAGAACTGTTTGCTAAAGAAAGGCTATAATTGATTGTTTTTTGTGTCCAAACTTGTCGCATGTTTTATCTTCTCCTCAGGGGATCGTACTTGCTCTCCAAACGACCACCCTGCTCCCCTCTCTCGTCGTCCTGCATCCGGTATCACATCGCAACGTTGGAGCTCTCGTCCTACAGTGCCCCCAGACCCCTCTATCTTCACATCTCACCCACCACCAGCCCACAGACCTTCTACACCCCCGCTCGGACCCTTCACTCCTCCTGCACATGGCTCCAGGAAGTAAAGAGCACGCCCTCTAATGGTGAAGATGTGAAGGGTGACGTTGTTCCAGAACCCATCAAAGCAGTTGCTCGTAAGTCTCTGGGCCAGAGAGTGCTGGATGAGCTGAAGCATTACTACCACGGCTTCCGGCTGCTGGGAATCGACACGAAGATCGCCGCGCGCATGGTGTGGAGGCTGCTGCATGGACAACAGCTCACACGTAGGGAGCGGAGGCGGGTACGTTCAGGGGAATTTACACACACTGTGGCAGAGTTTCATCACAGACAGACGCTCAGAAAATCGAGAGCTTAGCACTGTGTGTTTGTAGGGCATTATATGATTTAACAATGACCGCATTCGATACTAAAATCTTGTGGAGTTGGTTTCGCATTTACATCATGCTTTAATGTAACGTAACAGCTAATGCAAAGCTGTTTCTCGCCCTCCCCTTTGCAGCTGATGAGGACGTGTGCGGATCTGTTCCGGCTTGTCCCTTTCATGGTATTCATCATTGTCCCCTTCATGGAGTTCCTGCTTCCTGTTTTCCTAAAGCTCTTCCCTGAAATGCTGCCCTCTACTTTCGAAACGGAGTCCAAGAAGGCAAGTAAAAATAACCTGATCTGTTCCTATTTGTGTCCGTCTCTCTTTCTGAGCGAAGAACACACTACGCTACCTAAAATGATGTGATCTCAGGCAGCCTCCTGCTGAACGATACAATACGTTTGTTTATTATAAACTAATTACAGAAACAGGTGACTGTGCTATAGTGCATTGACTCTTCAAATCTTTATTGGCTCAAGTTTGTTTTAAGCTTCAAGCCGGAGCATTTAGAGGTTGAGTTTAATCGTCACTACAGGAGGAGAAGCAGAAGAAGGGACTCGCGGCTAAACTGGAGTTGGCAAAGTTTCTGCAGGAGACGATCGCTGAGATGGCCCGCAGGAACAAAGCAGCTGTGGGAGGAGACGAGACGCAGCAGTTCTCAACTTATGTCCAGCAGGTACGAAGAAATAAATCGAGATGAAGTTGTTTTCTTAAAATCTGTAGTACAATAAAGTAAAAGTTTTAGAAGTTGCACAATGCTACAAATAAGGTTTTTACTCAAACATGAAGTTGGAGCTGTGTGAATTATTATTATTTTTGTTTTTTATGTTGTCCATCAAATTCATTATACAGTTATGATGGCTATACATTTTTAAGCATTTTCCAAGTTTATAAAAACCTTTTTGGTAATTGTGTAGTTTATAATTTTTTTTTTTCCTTACATCTGTGCGATTTAAATAGCTCATGCATCTGTCTTTGCTTATACCGTGACACCATACACTTTTTAAAATGATTTTTTTATTTTTATATTACACCCAAAGCATTATCCAAAAAAAAAAATCAATCAAATGCTTTATACCTTTCCCAGATTTAAAACCAATTTTAAATCAAGTGACTTGTACAAGATGCAGGATAGGACACTCAAAAACCACACACACATTTTTACTGTCAAGAGAAAATCCACCACAATGTTTATCACGCAGAACCCTTCTGTTCATCAAATATATTTTATTTGACTGTAACTCTTTTAAGGAACTTACTTAATTTTGTTGACTCTTTTAAAAAAACAAATGGTTTTAAATTTAATTTTAAACATTTTATCTAGTTTAAGTATTGAATAACAAAAATGACTTGCCAAGAATGTAGCTGTAGAAGCTGGCATGGCATTAAGAAAAGGAGGAATATTACACCTAAATGTAATCTCTGCCTGCGCATAAAGAAACCCTGTATCACCCTCTGGTTGTTCTGGTCCAGGTGAGACACACGGGTGAGCAGCCCACCACGAAAGACATTGTGAAATTCTCCAAGCTTTTCGAGGACGAATTGACGCTGGAGCATTTGGAGCGCCCCCAGCTGGTGGCTCTGTGTAAGCTGCTGGAGCTGCAGCCCATCGGCACCAACAACCTCCTGCGCTTTCAGCTCATGCTACAGCTGCGCAACATCAGAGTCGACGACGAGGTAACGAGCAACTCCGCCTGTGAATGGGGCAGGATGTCCTGTAACGTTGTTAATAAATGGGACAATCTGATCATTTTGGTTCATATATATATATATATATATATATATATATATATATATATAATGATGGTGACAATTATTAAAAGCACTGTACAACTAAAATTGAATTGAATAAAGCATCTTGTTCCTGTGTCCTACTCTCACCTCTGTTTAGATGATCTCTAAGGAAGGAGTCTCAGCAATGACCGTAACGGAGCTTCAGGCTGCGTGTAGGAGTCGAGGGATGAGGTCACTCGGTCTCTCGACAGATCAGCTACGGCTACAACTCCAACAGGTACGTCATCGTAAAGCGCAGTACCTCTGTACAAAAAGTGACCGGCAGTAGGGCATGTATGCGTTAGTAATGAATGCACTTGGAGCAATTTTATTTATTTACTTATTTTGGAATGGATCCACGCTACATTTAATCTCAAACTCTGAACTGTTTACACCTAATAAAGATGCATTAATGCCATTCTGTGTTGTGCGTTACAGTGGCTTGATCTTCACTTGAAGGAAAATGTCCCTCCATCTTTGCTGCTGCTTTCCAGAGCCATGTACCTGACGGACCTCATACCAAAAGCACCTGTTATTCCTCCCGTGCCCAAACTGGAGGTGCGTAGGTTTTAAAAAGCATGCAAAAAAAGTTTTCAGACCCTTTCAGATTTTTCACAGCTTGTTGCATTTCACACTAGATTCAAATCCTTTTTGAAGATTGTGAGATTTGTCATTGTTTAAAAAGATTCAAATTTCCCATTTCCCTAAGTATTCAGATCCATCACCTAGTACACTGAAACCTCGGATTGCGAGCAACGCGGTTTGCGAGTGTTCCGCAATGCATTTTATTTTTACTTTACATCAGTGATTCCGTTAGTGTGTCGCTCAATTAAGTGTCATTAGAGAGAATTCTTGTATATTTTACCAATAAAACTGTGTTTCCATTGTGTGCGCGATTACATGTTCAGGTCTGGTTGTGAATTGTGAAGCTTGTCACAACTTTTTTTCAGGAGTTTCTTCCTTTTTTCTTGACGGAATTGTTCAAGCTCAAAATGTCGGTACACAACGTCATGTTCCGGTCTTTCTGGACACCAGGGAGACGCTTTATTACCCCTTTTCCACCAAAGTGAACGGGGATGCTAATTTATGTCTGGTGCCAGTGCCGGTTCAGAGCCAGTTCGATAGTGAACCTCTGGTCCGGACTCTGGCTTGGCCGCTCCATGACCTTCATACTGTTGTCGTGAAGACACTCCTGTGTTTGCATAGCGTTATGCTTTGGGTCGTTTTCTGGTTGAAATGATAAACCGCCTCCCCAGCATGAGATCCTGAAAACTAAGATTTTTACTCTAAATCTAGCTCTTTATTTTTCTGCATCCATTTTTCCAGTGTTTTAAGATCAATAAATTATTTTGTGTTTTACATCAATATTATTTTTTTTTCCCGCGTATTCCAATTGGGGTGAGAGTGCAGGGTAAGGGGACTGAGCCTGGGAAATTGTCATCTGTCCACTGGATTTTGCTTCTCATAGTCTAAGAGTTTTCTATTTTATTGTTTTTTTTTTTTTGTTTGTTTTTTTGTCCAGATGTAGCTTGCATCTAATCTGTGAGACTCAGTTTTTTGGTCTTGGAATGCCAGGAATCTGCTTACACACACAAACAATTGATGAGATGTTTCTAAGATCAGCTGAATGTTATGTAATGTAACGTGTGTGTGTGTGTGTGTGTAATAGAAGTCTCCTGTTGAGAGTGAAGCAAAGTCCGTTTCCTCTCCTGTGGAAATGCTGATTGACTCCGCCCCCGTCATCAAGGACAAGAAGGTTAGTAAGTTCTTTTCAGTATTTGTAAAAGGATTCTCTTTGCAAATTTCACAGTGATCATCATTGTCGTGGAAAAAAAAAAACCCACAAAATTTTCGGTGTTGAAACTCCTTTACAGCCAAGGATGATAAATTAGACCAGTTACCGCAAAACTGCGCAATCTGGCAACAGAGCTGGCTCAAATTTCCTCAGCCTGACAAAGTTAATTTTTGATTCTGGCTGTTTCTTTTGCAGAATGTCAATAACTATTACTTTATATAAGGTTTGACCTGCAAGTGCGGCCCCTTGTGGTGCATACTGTATAAGATCTGGAAGTTCTGGAGTATTATTAAAAGCCTTAATTGACTTGATTTCTTTTTCCAAAACAACACCAAATTCGTCAGTTAATACATTTTTGGTTATTTAATCTTTAAATCTGTAATTAATGTCTTGGGATTGTGCCACCCGAACTGTAAGTAAAACTTTAAATGACAAACGTGTGTCTTGTTCTTAGTAATGAGTAATTGATTATTGATTTAACAATTGACTTGTAGAGAGATGTGTGAAATTTGTGACCATAGTCTAGAGCAGGAGTTGGCAACCTTAAAACACTCAAAGGTTTCCCACAGAAAAGAACATTTAACATCTTAAATAAAAAAAAATTTTTATTTATTTTTTATTTTTATGTATAAAAAAAGCTATAATGTGTTGCATTTATTAAATCAATTAATTGCTACAGAGAAAACAATTTTATTTCTGCAATGAAACAAAAACATTTTGAACTCAGTAGGGAAAAAAAAACAGTGGATTGAAGTTTACTTTCAAACCAAATACTCAGTCAATTTGTGCTTTTTAAATGAAGTGCAGAACTTAAAATATCCACCTGCAGCAAACCAGTAATGGTGTCTGCTTCTGAGCCTGAACTAATAAAAAAGAAAAAGAAAAAAAGGAGCATTTACATAAACCGTGTGCTGGCGGTTGTGACATTTTTTTAAACAACAAATGTTACAAAATCACCATATTTAATCTTCAAATTTAGAATTACATTTAAAATAAACTACTGAATTAAAATAAATTTAAATAAAATACTAATTATTTATTTTCCAAAGCCACAGGGAGCCGCAGCAGAGGAATGAAAGAACCACATGCGGCTCCGCACTCGCGGCTCTGCACTCCCCTAGTCTAGAATGTGTAATATTTAAAGTGTTGTATGGATTTCAGTGTCATTATGTTAATCTAATCTGTTTAAATGCTGTTTTTTTTCTGTGTATCTCAGGCAGAGGAACTGGCAGATAAACAGCGTGAGTTGGAAATGCCATCTCCAGAAGCTCAGTTAATCCATGTAAGTGTGTCTGTGTGTGTGTGTTGTGTTGCTTAAATAAAGCAACAAAATATGCCGTGAACTGATTAAGTCTCCCAAAATCTACACAATCCCCTTTCTGTGATGCAACCAGAGTTGCTAATTCTGCCGCACCCTGCTGGAAGAGGACGGCAGTAAAATCAGAGCTAAACAGTACTCATCATTACAAAAACCAAATTTCTCACAAAATCTTTTAGTCACATGACCAGTAGCCTTCCAAATCTCCTCATTACCACTGAAGCCCTTGAATTACACACCACACACATGCACCGAGTTAGAGCTGTTTAAAAAAAGCTAGGAAATGCAGTTAATTGGATACAGCTGCTGTGTAGCTGCTCATCTCTGTTTTTGTTTTTTTTCTTTCTGTCAGGCGAAAGGAGCAGAACTGGCGCAGAAATCCAAGATCAGTGCTAATGGACTTTAATGGACGACTTCTGAAAAATTCTCTCACTTTCTTTTTCTGTCTCTATGAAAACACATACACACTCCAGAATCTCAGCGATGGACTCTGAAGCACCTGTACCCTTTTCTTGTGCAGATGTTTACAAAAAAATAGAGAAATAGAACGTGAGGTGAGGGTCAAAGAGAGGTGCTTATGAACATACAGCTACAGGTTAATTTTCCATTTTTAGCATGTATATTTGTAAATAAAGTGTAAAATATTGCTGCCCCATTATTATTATTAATATTATTATGAAGACTCGCTCCTCTGTCAGATGCTCAGCCGTGCCGTATGTAACCCATGCAGCCGAGAATCAGTTCGTTTTTATTTTGCGTGCCGGAGTGAAGGCAGGTCGTTTTTCATTTCTTTTATGGACGGAACCTCAAGTTGACTCAAGTTATATGAAATCTTCAGGCATTGTAAAATGAAATAAACATGCCTTCAGTCGTGCACTCGGCTTTTCAGACTGTCACAGTTAAGTGTGATCGTAAAGGATTTATATTTTGTAGCAGAAACTAAGCAGCTGTCTTTTTCACTATGTAAAGATCAGTGTTTGTACTTTACCTGAAGTGTATACTGTATGTTTTAGTATGGATGTAAAAAAGATTGGAGACACGTTAAAGCCCTAATCAGGAGTCTGCAAAATGTGTTTTGAAAAAGCTTTAAGACATTGGTTACAGATTTTGTTCTCAAATAAAGATAAAAACTTCTAAACCTATGACATAACAATCAATGCACAAAACACAGCAGTTCAGAATAACTGTGCAATCTATATATTTGTATATCTGTCTATGCCTGTATAGAAGTATATAGATGTACATGATATAAAAAAACATTATTCAGTATTTGTACGGTATTCATAAAACAATGTTTTATTATCATTTAGAATTGTGATGTATGTATAAAAGCATTTTTATGATTTGAAATCAAAAACTACATACGGTTGACCACCCAGTTAACCCGAGAAACTTCCCTGTGAGCTTGAATCAATCCAACGGAGCTGCTTGACAAGATTATTTTTTTGCTGTTTATTTGTTCTATTTTTTTTGTGACACAAGCGTGTTTAAGTATTTATTAGAGCCAGCGTTTTAATTTAGCTGTGAAACTAATTTCACCATATTTTATTACTAATATAATTATTATGTAATATTGGTGCTGCACAGTTAATTACCTACAAACCATTAGCGAAATATAGATCCTAACAGTTGTTTTATTTAAAAAATCTGCAGTTTATGACCAATAATAAACACAGTCTGGAAGTTTGTGAATGATGCTATATAATATATTTTTAAAAATATTATTTTTTTTTTATTGTTTTGAGGTGTTAAATAAATGTTGGCAAACATCCTCTTAATGATATCATCTGTACTATTATTTGCCATTAGCCTTAATAAATGTATCATTTTATATTACAATTTTTATATTTTAATAATTGCATTTATATTATTTTAATAATTACAGTTTAAGTCGCAATATCTGACATAATCGCAGCTTTTTTTTTTTTTATTGTGCAGCCATAAGTAATATAAATAATTATATATACATAATTGTTTAAACATTTAAGCATGCACATTAATGTTCTCATCAGCAATCCCACCTTGGTTGTGACTTACACACCGGCCTTTGACACCATTTTACCTCCTGGTGAATATTCGCAGATGTGTCTTTCAACCACTCATGTGCTGTGTCTTGAAATCACTCACTATTTATTGTTTACTATATAAAATGTGTGAACAGTATATAGTGCATTATGATTAACAATGTAGTGCACTATTTTGTTGAATGAGAATTCTTTTGAGATTTAGTAAAATAAGGATTTAAACATATAATTGCACTATATGGTAAACACGCATACAAGCAGAGCATGAAGTCTTTTCCTGATTGTGTGCAAACATAACTTGAGAACTGTGCTGGGTAGAAACATGCTTGTTATGGCATAATGTTAAATGTTATAGCAATAATCTGTATGTTTGTTCCTAGCATAGGTTTTGTGTAATATGTTAAAAATCAGAGAAAGACTTGATGCTCACACTGTATACGGTCAGAAACAGACTAAGCCATGACCCCGAGTGTTGGCAAGCTCTTTTTTTTTAACCGGGTATGACCAGGTTTTGATTCCTCATTGGGGCTTTAAGTAAAGTTGTGTTAATGTTACTGTACAATACATACAGTATACACAGTAGTGGCAACCAAGGGCTTGTTGAAACTGGACTGTCTTTTGTCTTTAGCTTCAGTTTCGTTTTGAATGTTTCCAAAGAATCGAAGCAACACACACGTGCGCGTTTGTGTGAATTTTGATGGCTTCAGACTCTAGTTAAAATAGAAGAAGAAAAAAAACGTAGTGTAAGCCACTGTGTGATCCTAAATTACTGTGTTAGTAATAAGATTGCCGAAACTGTGTGTGCTGGATGTTTAATAAAACAATCCAGCTGAATCAGCTGATGATTTTTAAATAAGGTTTATTTTTTAACACCATGTGCCATTTTGAGTCGGACCTTCAAAACCTTAATGCGTTTCTTTCATCACTGTGTCCGGGAAATTTGAAGTGCTTATATGACCAACCCTGTGTTTTAATGTTTTAAACATCTTGCTTGTCAATTTCCTCTCATGAAGTCTGAATCACATTCTTATAGTTAGCGGATTAGTACACGTTTAAGTGATGCAGGTTTTAACCATAGGGGAAGTCGGCTCTGGTGTTAAAGTATGGAAGGACGGACTGGAAAAATAAACAAGCATTTACCAGTGTAACACTGAGGCTTTGTATTTTGTGTGTAAGGGGTCAGGGGTAGCTCAGTGGTTAGAGCATTGGACTACATTTTGGAAGGTCCCAGGTTCAAATCCCAAAACCACCAAGGTGTCCCTGTTGGGCCCTTGAGCAGGGCCCTTGAGTAAAGGCCCATTAACTCTCCACTGCTCAGATGTATAATGAAATGTAAGTCGCTCTGCATAAGGGCGTCTGCTAAATGCATAAATGTTGTTTTTACTGTTAAGGTAAAATTATATTTATGCACAAAAAATAAATAAATAAAAAAAGAGTGTTTTGGAGAAGCCAATGTCTTGTATTTAATTGTGTTTGACAGCTAAGTTGAAAACCTGTTTAAAAAAAAATGTAAGCTTCCATGGTTAGTTGTGTTTTCCCCCATAGAACACATTAATGTATTCTTGAATACTAATTAGCTTTTATTTGACGGTAATTATCGTCATTGTATCCAGAGTGGGGCAAAGTGCTTAAATTTTGAACTTGAGTAAAAGTAGATTCCCAAGGGCTCAAGTAGAAGTAGAAGTCCTCCAGTTACTTATGTGCTTAAGTAAAAGTACAGAAGTACTCGCCTTGTATTAGCTCACAATAGACTTTTTTTCATAGTAAAAATCCCAGAGATTTCAGGAGGAAGAAACCTTGGGAGGAACCAGACTCAACAGGGAACCCATCCTGATTTGGGTGATACCAGGTAGCAGGGATTGATCTGCAGTCATACTGTGTGTTAGGAGGCTGGAAGTTCAATATAACAAGAGATGTGTTTAAGTTAATAACAGCCCCACTTCTGATTTTAAACACCAGTGGTTTTTGAAATCAGATACACAGTCCTGAGAAGGCAAGTGGAACGTGCATCACACTTAATCAAGAAACTGAAATTCACACACTGATTGTTTTGCTATTTATATCTTGGTGAACACCCATGGCTATGGCTTACTAATTGTGATAATGAAGGGAAATTAAATTTCAAATGAAGGGGGTTAAAAGACCTGCAATCACCTGCATATGCACAGAGTCTCAGATGATGAGATGGATGAGCTGGCACAGCATGTCAAGCCAGGTTCATTAACAAAACCTGGAATTAACAGCATGGAGAGGTTCAAAATCACCCCAAGGGTTTGTCTAAAAACCTGTCTGAACCACGATCCTCACATGGGTTACATAAGATATCTCAAGTCTCAGGTATTGTGCATAAAAACTTTATTTTATTTTTACATTTTATATTACTGTAAATATGTCTATATACAAAGAAAGAACCATGTATGATGCAGGTGAGCACTGTCGTCTCACATCTCCAGAAGTCTTGCCTTTGGTCTGTTTGTATGTGTGGAGTGTAGGTACATGTTCTCTTCATACAAGAGTTTTTTTTTTTTTTTTTTCCAGGTCTTTCCACACTCCAATGTGTGATGTAGACTAAATCCCCCCGAACATTTCATTAATTGTGTGTGTGCTTGGGCCCAGTGTAGGGTTGGCACCCCATCCATTGTGTACCTTACCTGTACACGTGCCTGTTCATGCAATTATCTGTACAGTTGGAAAAAGCCTCATCAAATAAGATACTTTTTAATTCAATTCAATTTAATTTTATTTATATAGCGCTTTTAACAATTGTCACAAAATAATTATTTAAGTCTGTATGGAATGTAAGTGTGCATGAATCAAGATGAGCAAATAGTCCCTGGTGAGCAAGCCGAGGGCGAAAGTGGCAAGGAAAAACTCTCTGAGATGGTAATAGGGAGAAACCTTGAGAGGAACCAGACTCAACAGGGAACCCATCCTCATCTGGGTGAAACAGAAAGCAGTAAATGATCTGCATTTATACAGTGTGTTAGTTGGCAGGCAGTTCAGCTATAACCGTTGATGTTAATTGATGTAAATATGGAGTCCAGGTAGCTACTGGAGACAATTGCAATCTTGAACTATCAAGCAACCGCAGCCAAGTCCTAGGAAAAACAGCTGTTAACACCAGTCGAAGCCAGAACCGTCTTTATGGTAGAGTGAAACCGTCCCCAGACACCAGACGCATCCCAAAGAGACACACGGGGCATCCATGCGACAAGATCTCCAACCAGAAGCGGGGCACCAGGATGGGTCAGACAGGTCCGGAGGGCAGAGGGAGTCTGTATCACTGGCAGCTCAGGAACGACATGTGTAGCTCGACAGAGAGAGGGAAGAGAGAGAGAGAGGAGAGATAACAGTTAGGTATGGTCGTAGTCACATAATGTTTAATGCGAATGTATATTTAGTGCAGAGTGCAAGCAGAGACTACTTTTCTGCCTGCCATTGTTGTAAAAGGTGTTCATTTGATTCACCATTGCTTACTATCCCAGGAGACACGAGGAGGGGCACACACATGCATACACACACACACGCATACACACTCACTCAAATGGGAATACCAGGTAGCCTAATCAGCCTGTTTTTGGACTGTGAGAGAAAACCGGAGTACACTGAGGAAACCCATCAAGCATGGGGAGAACTCCATGCACGCAGACCCAAGGCGGGAATCGAACCTGGACCATAAAGGTGCAAGGCGACAGTGCCGACACATGATTGACCGATTCGAAGATCACATGAATAAACAGACGTACAGTTCTTATTCTTATTAAAGTGGCCAATCTAATCCACCTAATATATCCATCTGCACAACATAAATGTGACTCACTCGTAAGTGGATCTTACAGCCATTAAGGTAGCACTATGTAATCTACTATATTATCTTAACAGTAAATATTTACAGTCTGAGTTACAGCTTATTACCACTATGTGGCGCCAGAGCCAAGCAGACTTTCAAGCTTCTTTCGAGAACTTTGACATGTTTGTCTGTCTCTCTTTTGAAATTGATTAGATCTGTGTTCTTCTTTTCAACTTCCTTTCTAGGACTTTTCTTTCTCTCTCTAATGATAATTTACTTTAATATGACTGTTTTTATTGTAATAGTAGCCTTTGTGTTATATAACCACTGTGTTATATCTTCAACAGCTGTGATGCGAACGAGACAGTGGAGTCTTTGTCCAATGTGATGCTGTTATCATACTACGAGGGGCGTTCAAGACAAACCGGGACTTTTGTAAATGTCAGGCATGTTGACTTTCACAAAAGACCATTCAGGAACACCATTAGCGCATTACAGGAACTTGGCTGGGAGTTATTGTCGCATCCTCCGTACGGCCCTGATCTCACTCCAAGCCGTTTCCACATGTTTGGACCTTTAAAGGAGTTCCTGGAAGGCCAGAGTTTCAGATGTGAAGCAGACAGTCTGATCATGGCTCCGGCGTGCTAAGAAAACTTAGTATCTTGATGGTATGTGAGCACAAGTGAAACACATTAGATCAGTGCGTTAGTGTAGCAGAGGATTATATACAGTAAAGAAATAAAGGGAGGTTTCTGTCGTGAGTGTGCTCTGTTATTCTGCACAATTAAAAGTCCCAGTTTGACTTAAACGTCCCTTGTGCATTGACTCAGCTGTATTGGCAGACACACTTTAGTATGTGGTTTGTCCTGGCGCAAACACACTGGAGTGCTTACCAATGGGAACATGTGCTCAGTCCACAAACCTCCTTATCCCCAACATCTCCATCTGTGGATCAACAAGGCTTTATCTTTATAGGGACCACATCAGGATGCTGATCTGTCTGTCGGTTTCTTTCAGTTTCTGTTCTTCTGTTGATCCTTCTAGTTCGTGGTCTGGACAGGTTTTATGGGATTTGGGTCAGGAGACTGGTGTGGTCTTGTCAGAATATTGGGTCTGTGGTCATTCAACTCATTGTGGTCATTGTTCGTATTACTTTAAGTCAAAGATTTCCTTGATGTCCAACTCTTTCTAAGAACAGGATTTACACTGACATGCAGGAAGTTAATACAGTCCTGTAAAAAAAAAAAAGTATTTGCCCCCTTCACTTCCACACCCTTTCTTTTGGCATATTTCTCGCACTTAAATGATTAAGGTCATCAAAAAAGTTCATATTACACAAAGATAACACGAGTAAATATGAACTGCAGTTTTTAAATGATGATTTTATTTATTAAGGAAAAAAATCTGTCACACCTGCCTGGCCCCATTGTGAAAAAAGTAATTGTCCTCTAAACCAAATGTGTCTTTCACATCTCTGTGGAGTAATTTTGGCCGAATAATTGTCCCCCTTTTCCCATTAATGAACTGTTATTAGATAAAAGTTTTCGAAAAGCCGAGTTAAATTTCACTTATCACATCCAGGCATGATTACTGCCAGAAGTGTTAAATCAAGACGTTGCTTAAATAAAACCTGTCTGACAATATCAAACAAGCTCAAAAATCTCCAAAAGCAACACGATCCAGGCAAATTCAAGAACAGATGAGAAACAAATTAACTAACTTCCATCTGTCGTGAAAAAAGGTACAAATCCATTTCTAAAGCTGTGTGACTTCCGCAAACCATTATCCACAAATGAAGAAACCTTGGACCAGTGGGGAACCTTCCTAAGAGTAGCCGGCCTACCACAGATTACTCCAAGAGCACAAAAAGCACTCATCCAGGAGCTCATAAAAGAGTCCAGAACAACATCTAAAGAACTGCAGGCAGAACATACTTGCCTCAATGAGGGTCAGTGTTCATGATTTAACAATGCCAGCAAGAGACTGGGCAAAAATGTCATCCATGGGGGAGTTCCGAGACAAACGAAGACAAAGGGTTATCTCATATTTGCCAAAAATCTCTTGATTATCCCCAAGACTTTTGGGCAAATATTATGTGGACTGGTGAGACAAAAGTTGAACTTTTTGGAAGGTGTGTTTTTGGACTTTTGGAACTTTTTGGAATCCTGTTACAAATTAACACATCATTTCATAAAAAAGCACATCATACCAACAGTCCAACATGGTATCTGGCCATCAGATTGTAAAGTCAAGCTCAATGGCATTTGGGTTATGCAACAGGATAATGATCCAAAACATGCCAGCAAGTCTACCACTTAATAGCTCAAAAAAAAAAAAAAAAAAAAATTAGAGGTGAAATTTGATGTGAATACCTTGAACAGGCGTTTATGCTCGAAAACCTTTCAATGTGGCTGAATAAAAGAAATTCTGCAAAGAAGAGTCGGCCAAAATACCTTCACAGCAATGTGAAAGATTTATTGCCAGCTTTCACAAACGCTTCATTGCTGCTGTTGAAATGCGTGGCACAACCACTTATTAGGTTTAGAGGGCACTTATTTTTTTCACATAGAGCCAGGCAAGTTTGGACAGCTTTTTTTCCTTAATAAATGAAATAATCATTTAATTTGTAATGAATATGCAAAAACAAACAAACAAACAAGAGAGAATGGGGCAAATACTTTTTTTCACGGCAATAGTATATACAGTAGGTATACCAATAGTTTTACGATAAAATGTATACACCAAGCAAGTACGGTTTAGCACCTATAAAATACATTATTATTATTACTTTATTAATATCTTGATTCCTAGCTCTTTGTCACTGTCACATTAATAAGTTGCAAGACTAATTCTTTCTTTTATGCGCTTTGATGACTAACCTCACTCTGGCATGGGTGCAACTAAACCATTGGCATCTTTGCCCATGTGAACATTCTGCCCTGGTGCTAATCATCATCACTTACAGCTGCATCACATTCAAAGTCTCAGGAGAACTGCACCAGAACAGTAGCAGTCTAAAAGGGATAAGGATTAAAGATGCTCATCGTGGTGTTGTTCATGGTGCTTGGATCCTGCTCTGGACACTCATGCTGTTGATTGACTATTTGGAGATGGATGTCCTGGAGATTAACTTCCTTACCAGCTGTCTCCTGTTCATGGAATCACTTGTTTTTCATTACAGATAATATGCAAATAAAGTCTCAAGAAATGCTGGGACAGAACATAGTGGGATGTGCACCAACTTAACAGCAAATTCCACTTCCAGCTCCATAGGGGTGACACGTAACCAGTGCCTTTGTGGAGTAAATTAAAAATGGATAAAGAGCTTGATCCTGAATGAAAAAATATTGATAAATATTATATTGAATGTCACATCCAGCAGTTGCACTGTGTTTAAATCGCATAGTGACTCCCTTTGAACTTGTCAATAGCTGGAACTAGACTAGGAACATGAACTTTGTCTTGACAGAAAGGAGACATTATAAAAACTCAGAACTTAAACACACTGACACAAACACAAACCAGGTGGTGCAGGTAATTAAATTCATGTGACTCACAGGGGGTGTAGGCACTGCCATGACAGCATTCACTCCCAACACATCACTCTACTCAAGAGGTGGGGAGTGAGGCAGAGGAAAGTTCTCAGCAGCAACAGGTGATGCAGAGACATCAAAAGTGGGACAGGGAGGCAGAGCAATGTTCTCAGGAGTACCAGTGCAGTGATGCAGCAGAATCGGACGTGGTCCAGGGAGATGAGGTGACATCCGTGGTGGCATCAAGGAACGGAGCAGAGATAAATGCTAAGGGCAGGGCAGGAAGACCGGTTGACATCCTCGACCAGGTGGCATCCTCGGTAGACAGAAGAAGATCTCCAGTTGCACAGGGTCAGGGGGCAAAGACCTCTTTGTCTGAATTGGGGTTCGAGAACTTCTGCTCACCATTTGACTCAGATGACACTGGAGAGGCCTCCCCATTAGACTCTGGGTTGAGTAGAGGTAGCAATGCCACACCGTCTTCTACTGTATTTTAACAGAATATTATTAGGGATGCATTGCTAATGCACATTTACTTAAATGTGTATCATTATTTACTACTGATGGTGGCCCACTGAATGTGTCATGCACCCATGTAGAAAGTCCACCTGGGACTATAACAGAGCCAAACACCAACAGTAACTATTCAGCACTGCCCAGTCAGGAGGCCAAAGTGGCAGCCTCTCTATAAACGGTGTGTTGGCCAGAGCCAAAAGTGACAACTTTCAATCCAGAGAATAAACAGCAGGCCATCTATGTCCATTTCCTCCTCTTGCCTTGCAACATTGCTTCTTCTGCTTGTGTAGCCGAGATGGGTACACCAGTTTCTCATGACTGTGGTTCATGCCCTGGAAGATGCACTTAGTTATACTACCCACTGGCCACTACGAATCACATGTCCCTAATCATACTAATCATATGTTCTCGTTAGTCTATATAAGTTCTGTTTTACACCTTTTTATAAGTTGCAATTAATTGTGTTATCCATTGCCAGAACTGGCAATGTTATAGTCTGCAACTGCATCCTTGCCTTCTCTTAATCCTGAAATTTATTGGCTTTCAATAATATACAAGATATTTTATTTCAGAACATAAATATAATCACTGGTTAATAAAAAAAATGAAAACAGTTGATGGTCACATGACTAAAATTCATATTTAGCATTGGTTATGTAGTTGTGGGAACTGTTATTCAGCTGATGTGTCGTGTGGTATGCATAACTTATTCATCGGTTAATGAAGTGAGGCGCTGTGTGTGTGTGTGTGTGTGTGTGTGTGTGTGTGTGTGTGTGTGTGTGTGTGTGTGTGTGTATGCGAGAGAGAGAGAGGGAGATAGGAAAGCTTGCAATCTCTGTGTATGGCTCGTTGCCCGGGTGTGTTTTAGCGACTCACTGGTCCAGAATAAAGACCCAGAAGAGAGCTAAGCTTGTGTTGTAATCTATTGCTTTGCACATCCAGTCAAAACTCATCATGAAGTCCCAGTGGACATTTTGGCTTCTGCATTCTTGTTCACTGCTGGCCATCGGCTTAGATTTGGAGGTTAAATATTATCCTGAAACAGATGCTGTCAACTACTTGGATCCATGCAAAGCAGGTAAATAAAGCATAAATATTCATATTTGCATGAATGTGGTTTAAATGGCGTTTCTACTTCACAGTTGAAATCTCTCTCTGGGGGTGATACTGATTAAATTACTGTGAAATCCTCTTCAAGGCTAGGGCTTAGATGTAAATAATAAATAATTAGGTGGCTGTAATAACCTCTAACATTTTCTTTATAAATGGCAATTGGTTTAAACTTATGTCCGAAAAACATATCTGGTCAAATACAAGCACCCATGCATAGCATAATGTAATATATAGTAGAATGTAATATATTCATCCATTCATCTTCAGTAAGCACTTTATCCTGTTTAGGGTCACAGTGGCTGTGGAGACTGTACCAGGAGCACTGTGTGTGCGTGTGTGTGTGTGTGTGTGTGTGTGGCAGGAACACACTCTGGATGCCAGGGCATCATACCCACACATGTTCACATGCTCATTCGATTGTGTGGCTAATCCATGTATGTGCATGTTTTTGGGAGGTGGGAGGAAACTGGAGAACCCAGAGAGGAGACATATACGGGGCGAACAGCATTAACATCTAGTAAAAATCTATATATTATGCTACACTATATTATATTATATTATATTATATTATATTATATTATATTATATTATATTATATTATATTATATTATATTATATTATATTATATTATATTATAAAAAAAATCTTCAAATTGAAGTGTTGAAAAAAATGCACCACTTCATGTGGTCTTTGTAAACTCTCTGAACTGAACGGACTGACTAATGAACCCTCGACTCCTGACATTCCTCGTGCTGTTTTACTCTGAAAGGGAAAATTAGGGAGAGAGAGAGAGGTGGGGGAGAAGGGGGTGGGGGGGGGGGGTGGTGGCGGATTTGAGAGAAGAAAGGGAAAAAAGACAGATATTCCTGTAAGAGAACTTTCCTACAAGACGAGAACTTCTGCCAAAAAATCTGTCAAATGCAAAGTGATTATATTTCAGCAGAGTATGAAGCTCATGCCAGCGTGGTGTGATATGGAATGATGGACAGATTTACAGCACAGCTTCATTAACAAATGATAGTACATTGTAGTTTTTAAACATTCATAATTCTATTTAATTGTACAGATCAGGCATGCCCTGAACAGATGCAAGTTGTGGTTGTACCAGATGTTAATGTACCAGATGTTAATGTACCAGATGTTAATGTAACAGATGTGATGTTAATGTAACAGATGTTAATAGTGGTTGTGGGAATTTTTTTCCTTTTATTTGATGGTAAGCTTATCTTCCAGGAGCCTTTTTCTACAAATTACTATTGGCTACAGACAAAAAAGCACAAAAGTATTTAAAGAGAAATTGGTTTTCATTGTCTTACTTAATGTTTCAGTAAGTAAGACATTTAATATCATGACACAATATAAAACAAATCATGGGTGATACAGCAAAATATTTCAGAGGATGAGAGAAAGAAACTGAAGAAACTGAAATCTATCCTGTTAGAAGCTCCATTTTATTAAAGTTCTTTTAAAGCATAACAAAGATATTGTTAAATTGATTTTTAAACAAGTGCTGCAAATCATTTATTTTATGATAAAGCAGGTTATGTTCATTTATTATCTACTGTACATCATAGCAGATGTAATTATAATTCCCTCACCAGCCTCTATTTTATTTGTATATGTATCCATTATTATATGTTATTCACACTACAAAAAAAATATATGCTGGTTTGTGATACTGGTTTTTGACCTCGAACCCCTGTCTTGCCCACATGTTTGCTCCAGCCTCCTTTTCTGACAGGTTGCTTCACTATTCCTTCTTGGATACAGCAGAAGATGTCACTGAGGTGTTGTTGTGGCCGACCATAGAAAGTTTATGGGAGACCAACTGATTATTGATGTCCTCACCAATGCATCTGCTCACTGCTCCTCACTCCATATTCACCAGGGCGTTATGGCCAATAACCTCACTGCCCGCCCTGAGAAGGATGCAGGTGATGCAGAATCATGCCACTATTAGTCCAACCAGGCAGGATTGACTAAGCAACAGAAAATCTCCCCATCCCTCATAATACTCACCACTAAAGTGACCACACCACTTTGGATTCACTCGTAAAGATTCTCCCTAATCACCCTGAAACCTTAAAGGAACATCCTAATGATCTAAAAAAAAAAAAAAATGGGAAAGATGGAGGAAAGGTGGACTGTTTCTACTGTGGCAATCTCAATCCCCACATTGCTCAGTGCACTTTATATGACAAAGGGAGGATCTAATCACAAAACATGAAGTCATGAATTTACTTGTCCAGTATGCACAAATGTGGCACTCAGAACACGTCATCTTACTTTAAGCACTGATTGACTCTAAAGCAGCTAATAAGCTGTTGACCAGGAAACAGTCCATGAACACAATTTTCTTTGCACATCTGACCTCCACAGTCACCTCACTTTGAGTATCATGAGTTTAATGAGGTGCCATGTCTCCATGCAATCCTATATATTTCCTTTCTCTCACTGAAAACCAAGCCATGAAGTGATAAGTATGAGTAGCTCCACAACACGTGTTCTGTATATTCCTAGTCTAGCCTACACCCACTGTAGTGTCCTCCCAGAGACCCCTTAAACCTGCACCAGTGGCCTCCAACAATCCCTCCACTGTGGCACCAGCACCTCTCTATTACCAAATCAGAAGCATTCATAAATTATATTGCAGAGATAGCAAACATGGAAACCATATGGGTGGCAGAGACCCAAATTCCATGTGCAGTCTCTTGAATTGACATCGCCAAGCAATTCTTGTGTAACTAAATTTAGCAACTTACTATTGTGAGTACGCACTCCGAGCGCATCTGTTTGAACTGCTTTCTCACGCAACGTTGGGGGCAGCGTAACACACACGGCAGCCAGCGCTGGCCGCTCTTTCCACTTGCGTAAGCTCACAGACACACACGACACAGCTGTATAGCCGTGATTGATATGAGAGCACTGAGTGCCTCCCATCCCACCCTGCTGATAGAGCTTGGGCAATCAGTTCTCTCTTCGGATGAATGAAATTCAATAACTTACATGCAGGTTAGACAAGAGTTTTAACAAAAAACCCAGTTTTGTTTGTGAATAGCAAACACAGATACAGCCTGCATACACTCTGCCTAGACCTTTATTCAGACATCGAATAAGCTGAGTTTACAACTTTCCCCTGCTACCTTAAGCCAAGATATCCCATCGAACAATCACTAAGCTCCATTTACAGGAAAAACACATATCTACCTGCATCTGTGTGTGAAAATGATTTTGGCTACACTATCTTATTACTAAAGTGTTGCCTGAACAAACAACTGCAGCCAATTTTATGCATAATTTTAATCATATCATACAATTTTTTATTTTTCTCTTTGGCACAAACGAGGGTTATAATCACTTGCATCTTGAAGAGGTGTGTATTATGTTTAGACAAATGGCACACATGCTTAACGCCATGCAACTAAATGTTTAGCAGCACAAGGACTATCGACATAATCTTAAGCAGATGGATTTAATGTTATGTATGTCCTGATTGCTTTATCCCTTCATGTTGATGTGCCGTGCCAAAGAAAGAAAGAACTTGAAAGCAATAAATAAATCAAGCCTTTATTTTTATTGTCCAGATGTACTGCAGATTGCAGCTTTCATTCAAGAAAAAAAGATCAGCTTGGTCTTGCTGAGATCAGGTCAGACTCGGAGACTATTTTGCCTAGCAGATGTGACAATTTCTGAATGGCCTCTACTAGTACTAGTTCATACTAAAGCTGAGAAATAGCTTACCAGCTTTTTTTTTTTTTAATGTAAAAACATAATAAAAATCATCTGATCATAGCAGGTCTCAGTATTAGGCAAATACAACCTTAGGCAAACCTTTTTCACCATGCTTTTATTCATTTAACAAAAATAAAGCCAAAATGAAAGAAAAAAAACATATCCCTGTGATGTATCCCCATAATTTAATTGCTTGTAGATCCACCTTTAACAGCAATAATTTAAAGCAATTGTTTCCTGTATGACTGTATCAGTCTCTCACTTTATTGTTTGGTCCATTCTTCTTCACAGCATTGCTCCAGTTCATTGAGGTTTTTAAGTATTCGCTTATGCACAGCTCTTTCATGTTCTCATCACAGCATTTTAGTTGGATTGAGGTCTGGACTTTGACCAGGCCATTCCAAAACCTTGATTTTGATGTAGATTTACTAGTGTGCTTCAGAACATTGTCCCATTTTAACCAAGCCTTCCTTAGCTGTCAGACAAATGGCCTCACATTCGCCTCGGGTATACAGAGTAGTTCATGATCGACTCAATGACTGCAAGGTGTCCAGGTTCTGTGGCTGTAAAACAAGGCCAAACATCACCTCTCCACCGCCATGCTTGACAGTAGGTATTTTAGGGGGCGTTTCTGCTGAAATGCTGTTTGGCTTTTCCCAAACATACTGCTGCGCATTAAGGTCAAACAACTTCACTTTGGTGTTATCTGTCCAGAGGACATTGTTCCAGAAGCCTTGTGCTTTTTTTCAGATGCAGTTTTGCGAACCTCAGTTTGCTTCTATGTTTTTTTTTAGACAGAAGACGGTTTCTCCTGGCAACCCTTCCAAACAAACTGTACTGTTCAGTCTTCTTCTAATTGTGCCGTCATTTACTTTAACATTTAACATGCTCAGTGAGGCCTGTAGGGTCTGAGATTAAGCACTTGGATTTGATTGTATTTTTCTGAGCCTGATATTGTGGTGAATGTGCTGGGACGTCATCTCCTGGCAAGATTGGCAACTATCTTGAATGCTTTCCACTTGTAAATAATACTTTTTACTGACAGTCCATGTTAAACTCTAAATTGTTTAGAAATGGATTTATAACCCTTACCAGACTGATGTGCAGCAATCAGTTGCTTCTCTAAGATCACTGCTTATGTCTTTCCTTCCTGGCATTGTGTTAACCAAAATGCTCCAGGCCAGCAAATTGCTTTTATAGAGGTCTGTACTCCTGCTGCTGATCAATTAATCGAGGGCCGATGATTAGAGACACCAAGCTGCAACTTTACCCCTTTGGAATCCTGTTGAATCAATGAGGGGGGTACTTATTATTGCACACAGGCTTCTTTTTTCTTAAATAAATAATGGCACAGGGAAAAAATTGTTATATAGTGTTGTTTGTCTGAGGTTTTATTTGCCCGATACTAAGACCTGCTTCGATCAAGTGATTTTTATTGTTTTTATACGAAAAACTAACCATAAAATTAAAAGCGGGTATCAAATTTTTTGACCAGTTTTGGTCGTGTTTTCATAAATAATAATAAAAATTCAGCTAGATTGGTCTACATTTTATTTAGCAATAACTTTGTGATAACATTTTTGCGTTAGATATTTTAGACTGCTGCATGCAACAATGTTTCTCTTCAGCAGCTTAGTTTGAAGCGTAGTACATTTCATTACCTCTGAGCTGAATCTAGCTAAAAGCATAATCTCTTAAAACATGCAGAGATCTGAAACCGCCAAGCCCTCCTGCTTTACTCTCACAGTTTGAGTCGAACCAGTGGTGGGTTTTCTAAATCCCTTAGCAGCAGGATTTAAAATTTCAGTGCTTTAATTGAACACAGTGTGTGTGTGTGTGTGTGTGTGTGTGTGTGTGTGTGTGAGATGAAGAGAGAATAAGAAAGAGACCACTGCAGTTTTTTTCTTCGATCAGCATCTCTACAAATATGCCAACTATTCCATTCCAGTGTCTGTTGAATTCCAACACAAACACCTCATTTTACTTTACGAGCTACTGATTAGGCGAACACCTGAATCAAATCTTATTTAATGAGGAAAAAGTATAAAAAACACTGCTGTGATCACCACTCTGCTCTTGCAATGTGATGCCCTGGATGGCAAAACCATTGCTTGTAGTTCCTTAAAGGTAATTGGAATTCTAGAAATAACCAATGACTATGGTGAAAGAATGGAAGAAGGGTTCAATTCTGGTATCACTGGCACAGTGATCCAATGAGTGTTGGGTTGCTTCCACCCTTAAAATTTCAAAGGTGGTTGTTCACAGGAAAGAGGTCAAGCAGCAGACAGTGGGGACAACATAGCTTTCCTCACTGTCTGATATGGATAGTGCTGGAGGAAAAGAGAGACAGAAGTTAAGATACAGACGGAGACGTAACAAAGGACAGGGAACTACAAAGAGATGGAGTCAGAGAAATAAAGGTAGAAATGGGAAATAGTAGGGCAGAGGTGAGGGCTGACACATGCATCAAATATGTTCTGGTCAGCAGCTGAACTTACGAAAGGAACTTGTTTTACATTTTGGCATTTGGCAGACGCTCTTATCCAGAGCGACTTACATTTTTATCTCATTACACATCTGAGCAGTTGAGGGTTAAGGGCCTTGCTCAAGGGCCCAACAGTGGCAACTTGGTGGTTGTGGGGTTTGAACCTGGGATCTTCTGAACCGTAGTCCAATGCCTTAACCACTGAGCTATCCCTGTTTTTGTTTCCTGTCTTCCGAAATGGACTGATGCTTGGCTTTGTTCTGACATCTGCTAAAGATTTATTTAAAAATGATCTACTTAAGAACCGAACATTTATTATTAGTAAGCTTTGGTAATAAAACCCCAGAAGTATTTTATTATAATCGCTTGCTTACACTGGGAAGCTCGATCTGTTAATGGCAAAAGGCATTAGCGTCACACAGATCACTGACCAAGCACGGTGAATCTGTCCGGAAAGCCCAACATTTTGTAACATTTAAAATATATTAAACACATTATGTTTCTTGTGCAATCTTTGAGTAATTGTCTGTTTTATGGTCACATTAAGAAATTCACTTCCAAGCAAAAGGATTTTTTTTTGTGAGAAAATAGTGCTTGGGGATACTATTAGCTTGTTTCTAACATTAGCCGGTGCATGTGGTTGTATTTCAGTGGCGTTTATGGGAGACATCGCTTTGGACAAGGATGACCTGTTCTTCTTCAGACGAGACTGGATTGGGAAAGAGCTTCCACATAGCACCTCACACTCTAATAACACTGTCACAGGTGTGCATGTGTGTATGGACTACAGTATGTTATTATTTACTAACCATCATTTTTGCCCTGATTGTCCAAAAACCAGTCAGATGTTTTCCTCCTTCCTTTTCTATCCATCTATCAGCCAATGGAAACAGAGTGACGGATGCAGCAACTAATAGGAGCAGACGGACCAGCGAATTCTGGGACAGTGTGAAAATTTCTCGTAGGAAGAGAGCCGCTACGGCGAAGATCGAGAGGATCTGGCCTGATGGTGTCATTCCTTACATCATCAGTGCCAATTTCAGCGGTGAGACCTTCACTCATTATACCACCGCCATAGAAAACATTTCATCATATTGTCTGTCAAAGTCAAAATCTAGCGAACAAAGCTCTCAACTGCACAAAACATGAGGAATGTTAAAATGTAACTTTAAAAGTAGTTATATGTTAAAGGCTTATATTCAAAAATAGAATAAATAAGGCATCATAGGCAACAATATACTAGACGATACATGCAAAAGCTAATTTTAGTTACTCTCACAACTTTTAACATGCTTTTGCTTGCTAGGCCTTGCTTCACTATGAAGTCTGGTAAGTTTCATTAGTAAATATGGTTAAGAACTGCCAGATTTCACTTGTCAGATGGGCATCTTTTTAATCAAAGCAAACACACAAGGTTATTGTAACGATGCAAGTCTCGCAAGGGGCAAATCCACGAGATGCCACTCTGCTCTGTTCAGAACAGACAGATCCATAGGCGGCTACGCTAAGGAGTTCTAAACAGGCAGATCCGCGGTCACCCAAATGCGTGGTTGCCAGGCGACGGCGCCGTAAGCAAAATCAATGTGAATGCTCTGCACCTGCAAGTCAAGACAAAAACAAAGACACAGCTTAGGTCTTCATACAAGCAGCCGGCGTTCTAAAAAAAACGAGATGGTTTTAAAGAAAGCATATTTGTAGTTTTCAGAGCCCCGTCCAGTCTCGAGTAGATGGCAGATAAATAACAAATGTAAATAATATGAATAATAAAGCCATACCATTCTTGAGCGAGAATGTCTTTCCGTGCATGTCACAAGCACTCTTACACCCTACTATTTCAATGACCCCCCCAAAGGGCCTGCGTAAGGGCTTTTATAAACATTATTACTTCATTAAAAGTTATCTATAAAAACTCTTAACTGAGTTGTACAAATGGTGGCGACAAAATTACTTAGTGATTAGCACTTTGGCCTGGCTCCTCCAGGATCGAGGGTTCGATCCCCACCTTGGGTCTACGTGCATTTGCATTTTCTTCCCATGCATTGTGGGAGTTTCCTTCAGGTACAGTATAAACGGCTCATTGGTGTTTCCAAATTGCCTATAGTGTGTGTGTGTGTGTGTGTGTTTGTCCTGCGAAGCATTGGCACCCTGTCCAGGACTTACCGTGGTTTGGTTCCAGGCCCCCCGTAACCCTGTACACACGATAAGCGGTATAGAAGATAAAAAATAAAATCCTATTGTGATGCAATGTTTGAAAGTTGTTTCGAAGAGTCTTCAAATGTCTGGAGATCGCGAGTTGAAATCCTGGGTGATGATGTAACCTCCTGCAGCCGGAGGTCTAGAGAGAGCAGGTTGGCCTCTCTCAGAGGGGAGGGATGAGAGGTACTTTGTGCTCCCACATTAATCACAGCTCTACAGCCAATCAGGGGAGTCAGTGAGCTCGTGCACGCAGAAGGAGCGGATAGCGCTGTCCTCCGAGTGTGTTACGCGGCCCCCAATGGTGCGTGAGTAAGCAGTTTGAAAAGATGCGATCGGCTGGCGTCACGTGGTTCGAAGGAAACATGTGATAGTCTTCGGCCCTCCCGACTGAGTGGTAGTAGTGCCCTTAATGTGGGAGCCCCCTAGTGACGGGGAGGAATTGGATTCAAATAAATTAGCGAGAAAATTGTACATTCAGTCTTCGAAGTGTGAATTGAGGTGCTCTGATGTGGCTAGAGGCTTGTATAAACCAAGTGTCTGAGGCTGAAAACATGAATTATGTAACGATAGAAAGAATTCCTCTTCCCAGGCAGTCAGAGAGCCATCTTCAAACAGGCCATGCGGCACTGGGAGCGACACGTCTGTGTAACCTTTGTAGAAAGAACGACTGAGGACAGCTACATCATCTTCACCTACCGTCCATGTGGGTAAGAGCACAAGCTTTATGCATGTACCAATATTATTCATTCTTTTTTATACCACATTGTCATATTTTCGTGTGGCGAACAGAATTATCGAATAGTCTTAATAGAAAATTACACTTGATGTTAGATGTAAGCAAACTTTTTTAGCATCCTTCTGAGCAACACCACCGGCTTTAATTTCATTATCAAAGGAGTTTTTCAGTATCAATTTTTTTGTAGGTGTTGTTCTTATGTGGGTCGGAGGGGTGATGGACCCCAGGCTATCTCCATTGGCAAGAACTGCGATAAATTCGGCATTGTGGTTCACGAGCTGGGTCATGTGATCGGTTTCTGGCACGAGCACACACGGCCCGACCGAGATACACACGTCAGCATTATTAGAGAGAACATACAACCAGGTAACACTCTGTCTGTGACTCAGGTGTACTTAACTGTAGCATGGATACAACATGATAAATAAGATTTTATTTAAGATAAGGTACCTTTATTATACATAACGTATCATTGTTGTTGTTGTTGTTGTTGTTGTAGTGTAGTACAATGAAATATTTGTACCAGTATTTGTAGAAGAGTAATGATCCAGTGTTCCTTTTGGGACTAGTTTATCTATCTCTCACTATCATACCTGGGTTCCTCACTAGGATGCATAAATCTACCTCCAAATACCTATTAAGCTGCATCATTACACTGTATATACAAATACAAATAAAACAGAACTGAATTGAATTGAATACATATCAGCTGCCATGTAATGTTTATAGGCCAGGAGTATAATTTCCTGAAGATGGAGCCGGATGAGGTGAACTCCTTAGGAGAGACGTACGACTTCGACAGCATCATGCACTATGCCACAAACACATTCTCCAGGTGTGACAACCTTATATCGTGTCTAATGGTTTCATGAAATCTTCCTGCCTTGGACACATAACTAATAGGAAAATACCTGTATCAGTATTTTTGGCTAGGAACATTTCAGATGCTGAAAAAGAGATTAATATGGAAGTGTTACGTATGTTATTAAGTTACACTACAAGAGTAAACGCATTGACCTCGATTTTTAACAAAATAAAGGAATAACTATAAAAGGTGTACAAGTGGAGACATCACTACTACATACCGCTCTGAGAATTCATTCGAATGATTAATAAGAGATTCATTATTATGTAATAGTGAGCTAAAAAAGATTTAGCTAAACCGACCCAGGAGTAAATGGATTATAAAGCTACAAAGCTGTTTCATACTGAAATATGACCCTACTGTAATAAATTAAAATAACACCCAGCAGCGTTATATAAAAAAATTAATGAATAAAGAAATCTGCAAAATCAAGCCAGAGGCAGTAATCTCACCACCTTCATGACCTCCAAAGGGAGACAGAGGGGGATGAAGAGAAAGGATGGGGCAGGGAGATATTGAGAAAAATGGGGTAAATACAGTGATTTAAATTAAATTGATATATTAAAGTTTTAAAATGCATGGCCCGAGCAAAAAAAAGTGACCACCAGGATTTAACTAAGCAATTAGGTAAGAGCCTTCCATTGGATAATTACTGCAGTGATTAATAACAAGTTATTTAACCCTGACTGATGCAGTGAGTAGTTCCTCATTTCTTAAACAACCATGTCAGAAGACATTTCCTGTGGATGTAACTCTGTTTCAGAAGGGTCAAATTATTGTCCCGCATCAAGAAAAGAAAACTACGGAGATTGCTGTAACTAATTAAATTTTTATTATAATTTTTTTTAAATCAGTTGAGGATAGTGGTGAACCATCATCTTTGAAGAAGAATTGAATGTGCATGATGGGAGAGCACTACGACGTTGTCACGTGTGTTGTGTGTGGGCTGTAGGCGAGGCACAATCGCAGAGGTGAAGCTGTGAAATTCTTTAATAATGAAAACAGAAGATAAACAAAAACTCTAACTATGGAACTATGACAATACCAAAACAGCAGTAATTTATCAGATTAGCAAAACAGGGACTATGGTAATTAAATTGACGCAAAAATACTGTTTAAACACAACATCAACCTTACAAAAACAGATGCAAGACCAAGGACCAACTAAACACACCGTTATGTATATCGAAACTAATGAGCTACCTCGGTTCAGGTGAGCGCTCCCACCACCTGACTGAGGTGCATTCTGGGATATGCAGTTCAACACTAACCAAAACACAAAAGACACAAAAAGAGTCTCTTGGCGCACGGCGCCCTTTAGGGGTTATCCCTGACAGACGTTTGTCAAAAACCAAATAATAAAAAACCAACAGTAGAACTCAATGCTTAATGTTTAATAATTAAAGTAAGAACATTTCCACACACACAATGTGAACATAGCCCAAGGGATTGGGACTAAACAGCTGTGTAACAATTTATCAATGAGGCTTATTAAAAATGCACTTACATTTGCTAGGGAGCATAAAGAATAGATTGTGGATTGTTGGAAAAAGGTCATGTGGTCTGATGAGTCCAGATTGACCCTGTTACGCTGTAGAGTGCACATCATGGTAAGATGGAGGTGAATGAGATGATGCACTCATCATGCATCTATACATTTAGCAGACGCTCTTATCCAGAGCGACTTACATTTTTATCTCATTATACATCTGAGCAGTTGAGGGTTAAGGGCCTTGCTCAAGGGCCCAACAGTGGCAACTTGGTGTTTGAACCTGGGATCTTCCAAACCGTAGCCCAATGCCTTAATCACTAAGCTACCCCTGGCCCAATACAAGCCTGTGGTGGTAATTTTATGATCTGGGTTACTTCCGTTGTTCAGGTCTAGACTCAAATATGAGGTAGGCTGACTAACTGACTATGCTGAATGACCAGGTTTTTTCATGAATGGATTTTTTCTTTCTTGCTGGCATATTCCAGGATGACAGGGCCAGGATTCATCAGGCTTAAATTGTAAAAGAATAGCTCAGGAAGCATGAGACATCATATTCACACATGTATTGGCCATCACAGAGTCCAGACCTTAACCCCATTGAGAATCTTTGGGATATTCTTGGGAAGACTTTACGTAGTGGTCCAACTCTCCCATTATCAATACATAAGCTTATCAAAAGGAGTGCATGGCGAACGCATGGCGTTATCAAAGCAAAAGGCGGTCCAATGAGATAATAGAATGTGTGACTTGTTTTTGGCCAGGCAGTGTAAATAAAGAATATTATGTAATAAAAGTAAAACATAAGATAATGTATAAAATGTATAAATATAATTACATAGTTTTAGGCAACTTCTACAAATCAAATTATCCAAGTGTCCTGCTCCAAATGTCCTAATGACAATTAATTGGAACATAGATGAAAACGCCATCTCCAAAAGAATACAAGTATTAATTATAATGTTAATCTTATCACCCTTGTACACCCTTCTGTTCAAATTATTATTTTCCCTTTGTTTTTAATAAACACTACACGTGTATTACAGAAGCACCCTCCTGGATACGATTCTGCCTCGGTATAATGTGAATGGAATCAGACCCACTATTGGTCAGAGGACGAAACTGAGCAAAGGCGACATCAGTCAAGCACGAAAGCTCTACAAGTGTCCTAGTAAGTGTGTCATTATTTACTAGGAACAAATCTACTTCTAATTAGTTGGTAAAAAAAAAAACTGCAAACATGAAACATACTGTATATATGGACCACATGTATATAAACAATATAAAAATCTAAGTTTACAAACTAAGAATTGTAAGAGTTGCCTACAGACCCTGCATACAAGTCAACCTTTTATGAACTGTCTACAAACTTACATGATTGTCTACAATTTACACAACATATCAAGATTTGCTATTAACTGTCAAGAACTACTGCACATCTGCGTTACTAGGTAATAAAAATAAGTAGCTTATTAGTACCTTTTGTTAAAGTAGATTTATTGTGAAGGTTTAGCTTCAGGCAAATACCTAAGTACTGCCAAAGTTTCATTAAATTCTGTCTAGCCAGTTTTGTGTGAAGCTGTGACAAAATCTGGCTTGACAGACCAACAGACGGACGGACGGACGGACGGACAGACAGAATATTTTCTTAGACTTAGAATTTTTTCGAGTCTGGTTTCGGGTCCGCCAATGTGTGAAACGTAAAGATATAATTGAAATATTGTGTTAATGTACAGACAAAACCTTCTTTTGTTTATACATATCACCATACAGAGTGTAGTATGAATTTATTTATTATTTCTGGGACATACAATTTATTAGTATAGTTTTCAGGGTTGGATTTAGCCATTTTAGCATTATTTAGATTGTCCAGTTCAAATTTGGCAAATCTGCAAATTTATGGACTTTACAAGTCATTACAAAAAAGCTCAATCTACACTACTTACCACTTTGAAATAACTTACAAGTTGCTACAATGTTTGTTTAAATTATTTTGACCATGGTGAGAGTTTTATTTTGGCGGCTACAATTTCTCCATAACCGTGATGAGCCAACCAAAATCTGATAAAATTCCTGACGATCTTGAAATTTTCAGAATCAAATTCGGGATTGTGGGAAAGTGCTTTATTAATTATAGCCATTTAATATACAAGAGCCCACTGCAGTACTTTGCATAAACATTTGGCCTGATCCTTGAAAAACAACGGAAAACTTGTCGCCAACTCGTGAAAGAGATATGTCCATCCGTCTGTGGGAACTGTACACCCACAGCCACAAACACCACTTGCACAGTACAGGCTGGTAGAGACCTTGCTCAAAGCTATTTCCACATCTTTGGGCCATTAAAGGAGCTCCTGGGAGGCCAGCGATTTGGACATGAAGCATGCAGACTGATCATGGCTCCACTGTCCCTAATGTCACTCCATGCAAATTGCTGGTAAAACATTCCAATCAGCGTGAGCTTCATACAGTATGATTACAAAATCTTCCATGAGGTATAACGATGTGGGCTATCAAGAGCTTTCCGTTAGTTGATGAAGGTCATGTTCAGTGCAAAATTTCATTCCATTCCAAACACCACTCAATAATGTTCAAGCAAAAAAAATCTGATCCATGCATCCTCTTACTTTTCTGAATTCTGCTGGCTTCTGCCTCGGCCTGGTGTGTCAATGAATGCATCTGTTGTGAAATAAAAACTCTGGGAAAAAATTTTATGTAAAAAACAGTGATTTCACAGACCTTCAGGTTGCCTTTTATTGAGAGTTTGACAGTGATGAACAGTATCTCCTGGAAGAGCTTTTTTGAAGTGTTACGGTCGACTTTCAAGAACTTGGCATAAACAAAATCAAAGCGAGAACCCTTCCCCACTCTACATGGATTTAATGGCATACCGAAGTTCTACATCAACTGGAGGAGTAATATCAGTGTCAATAAAAAAATCTACTGATGAAGGATTTGCAGGGCGTTTGAGAACATTACAGAAATGTTGTTCCCAACCTTCTGCCATCATGTATTCTGTTGTGTAGGGTTTGCTGTTCTTATCTTTGACCGCGATCCTGTACAAAGACTCATTTTACTTTCTCCAGTGGCATTTTTTGGCTTTTTTGGCTGAACTTCATTACAAAAGATATCCTTTCTTTTATGGCACTCCCTCTGACCTCCATATCTTCCGATTACATATTTGTCTGGACCTGCTTCCAGAGCCTTGGTGATCTATTGCTCAACATATTGCCTGTATTGGTTTCCAGGTGTTAAACACTCCTTTGTCTTGTTCTTTTTGGAGCATAACATTTTAAAGTTGTTTTTATTAGTGATGTTCTTAAGGGCATATCATTTAGTCATGATGTCATGGTTCTCATCAGCTGTGTCGGCCAAGGCACTAAATGGGTTTCTCAATTCCAATGTAAACTTTCCGCTGGCATTGGGGTATTATGGCCAAGCAATGTCAAGTTGTTTTCATGCCTCCACATGGCGAACTCGAACATCTTGGAGAGACCGCATCACTTTCCTTTGATTCTGAATACATGGTCATTTTGGTTGGTTGTAAAACCATCAGCTGATTTTAATGTGTGAGTCGTAGATATCCTCATCACTCTGCAACAGTATACATATGTTTTATTAACAGTTTGACTGAAAAATAAGAAGATTTTAGACAGTTTAGACAGAAGAGTGCGTTAAAAGAAGCAAGAGATATTGTGGTAAAAACACAAATAAATACAAATGTATTTGTTTAAATGAATCTGCAGTTGTGTTTGCGACAATGCAAATATACGATTAAGTATCAATAACATGCGCAAAATAATACCTTAATATAATACCTTTTTATTAGTTTAATAAGTGTTGAAAATCAGTTTACAACATATAATTAGTCTCCTTTATTACTAGTTCCAGTTTTTACTTCAGTGGTTTATGGGAACAACATATCATTGTACAGGTACTGTATGTGCAGATTGGGCATTAATCAACCAAATATGTGTTAGTTATGTCTGTGGTCCCATAAAATGATGACAAGAGTTCATATAACATAACACTTTATACAATAATGCCATAGGAATAATGAAAACAGTGATGACTTTCATCTGCTGATAAATATAAAATAATTATGTTTTGTGAGCAGAGTGTGGTGAGAGTCTGCAGGACAGCTTTGGAAATTTCTCTTCGCCCGGATTTCCGAATGAATATGCTGCTTATACGCACTGCATATGGAGCATCTCTGTTACACCTGGAGAGAAGGTAAAAGGCATGATTGTGTGATGAGCAGCAGGATTGTTGTTGCCTTTTGGAAAGATTAGAAAGGAGGTGAACCAGAACTTTATAGTTATGTCAGTACGGCACGGTGGTGTAGTGTTTGGCATTATCGCCTTGTACTTCCCGGGTCTAGGCTCGATTCCCATATCTGTGTGCATGGAGTTTGTATGTTCTCCTTGTGCTTGTTGGGTTTCCTCCGGGTTCTCCGGTTTCCTCCCACAGTCCAAAGACATGCAGATTAGGCTAATGAGTGTGTGCTCTATAATGGATTGGCACATTGTCCAGGGTGTACCCCGCCTTGTGCCCTAAGTATCTGGGATAGGCTCCAGGCCCCCTGCAACCGTGAATTCAGGATAAAGCGGTATAGACGGTAAGTGAGTGAGTTTTTAGCCTAATTTTGTTTTTGTTCAATAGGTGGAGACCAACATTTGGACAAAATATGAAATGCTCATGAATACCATTTGATGCAAATGTGTTCAGTTAAGCATGGCACACATAAGAGATGATGTAATTAAAATACAGTATATGCCATATTCTGTAACAGACTTTCCTATAACGTGTTCTTCATGTTAGTAAATTCTAACCTACAGCATTGTGAAAATAGTGATAGTTGCTGGTTTCATAAGAACTGTATAACAAAAGCCTAATCCTTTCTGTTCTTCATCTCTAAATTCCTCCAGTTTCTCTTTTTTTGTCCCTGTTGTGTCTCTTTGTCTTTCCTAGATCATCCTTAACTTCACCTCCATGGAACTCTACCAAAGTAATCTTTGCCGGTATGATTATGTGGAGGTACGAGATGGATACTGGAGGAAATCTCCGTTAATTGGTATTTCACCTTACTGTAATCTTTGCAGCTTTTCCTTATTAATCAAACCCTTAAAACTGTGATAACATACATGCACACTCTTAACACACATCTAAAAAAAATTTGTTGAGACACTGGACAATCAAATGCATGATTTTAAGGTAAATGTGATTAGCTATTATGTAACTTGAACATGTTACATGATCACTAGCCTGCTACTGTATAGCACTAAACTACTGTTGGTAACTGTACAATGTAAAAGTCGGGATAATTTTAGATTTGTAGATAAACATGAATAAAATAACATTTAAAATCAAGCTAAAATAACTATGCTATTCAGGTCGCTTTTGTGGAGATCAGGTGCCAGAGTCTCTCGTTTCCACCAACAGTCGTTTATGGATTGAATTTCACAGCAGCAGTAACTGGGTAGGAAAAGGATTCTCTGCCATGTATGAAGGTACATTTGTTTGATTTCTGTACAGAGTACAATGTGTTTAGCCAAATGCATCACACACATGCCTCAAAAATGCAAGTCATAGTAACTATTTAGACGCAAAATAACTTCATTTCTTCATTTGCACTAATTTACTGTCACCACCAAAAAGAAGACATTTACCAATCTGTGGTGATGTGGAACATTTCGGCATAACAACCCCCCGCAGTGCATTATCCTGGATATCCACAGCTGGCTTCCAGGTTTCCAGAGTATAAATTGTATATTGCTAGTGTAAACAGACACACTAGGCCATTGTCCTAGGTCTCCCTAAGAAACCTCAGGTCCTAAGATTGTAGACTTCAGTCCGCGGTAGATACTGCAGCCCAAAATCAGGATCCATTAAAGGGTATTTGGTAAAAAGAATGAGATTGAACCAGAAGTTAATAGAGCAATACATACAGTACAAGGATATGGAAGAAGATTATATTATACTATCCAAGTCAGAACAAAACTTACCAATGGTGGGGCTTGAACTCCCAACCTTATAGTCAGTAGTCTAATTCCCCATTCAATAGGCTTTAATGGTCATTGCATTGCGCCCACATTGTATATGCCATACTCTATCTAGCTTCATCACACTTTCCCCTAGGCCTTCCGTAATCCCATGCGTTCTACAATCTTCCACACATTTATTCCTTGTTCTTTTGGTTTGTACAGATTCATACAGGGAACAGTGTGTGCATTCGATTTACGTGTTATTATCTGCAGCAGTGTGTGGTGGGGAAATGGATGCTGACAGTGGACAGATTCAGTCACCCAACTACCCTGATGATTATCAGCCTAGTAAAGTGTGTGTGTGGAAGGTGACAGTGACTGAAGGCTTTCAGGTGGCACTTTGCTTCCAGGCATTTGAGGTGAGAAAACCGTTCATAAAATATTGATCAGTATGTAAATACCTGCTGCTGTACACACTGTGACTGTTCTGAGGTATGTAACCTTTCGACGCCATGCATGATGATGTAAGACAGGAATATCAGCTCCAATAAAGATCACATTTCTTTTCTGTTGTCTGTCTTTGACTAAAGGTATGATTGTACCGTTTTACGTGGATTGTCATTTTGTTTCCGTTGCCTAGCTGGAGAGACACGACCGGTGTGCATATGATTATGTTGAAGTGCGTGATGGTAGCTCGGAGAGTGACCCGCTCCTGGGGCGATTCTGCGGCAGTCAAAATCCCCCAGACTTTAAAAGCAGCTCCAACCAACTCTGGATAAAGTTTGTTTCAGATGGTTCTATTAATAAAGCTGGATTTGCCGCGAACTTCTTTAAAGGTATTTTGATTTTTAAAATATTCATATTAAACACCTAAAGTTTTTCATTTTTTTGTTGTTGTTGGGGCTCTATTATTGATACTTGTCTTTATTTTTTTTATCCTACCCCCGATGAATCATTAAAATTCCTTAATCTTGGTATATTTATTGGATTTTTTGTACAGACAGTATCTAGACACTAGTAGTTTATTGATATATTTCATTTTTGTTTGTTTGGTTGGATAAGTTCATCTATTACCATACTTATAAGAGTATAAATAGTATATGGTCAAATGTTACCATTATACTAACATACAAACATTACTACTTTGCTATTATAATAATCTCTAATATAATAATCTTTGAAATGTGCCTGTAGAGATTTGTGCATGAATATTTCAAAAATATATGATTTGCAATTAAATGTTAATATTATCTTTGCTACAATAAGCAAAGAAGGAAATTTCAATAATGAAAAATACTAAATCTCCAGGCTGTAAGCTTTATTGTAAGTAAAAGCGATTCTGGTTTCAATAACGACACACAATGTGATGTCCAGGTCATTTGTGAAAATGATTCCTCATGCTCCCAGAACCACTCTTTCACAGAGTCCTGGAATATGGCCATGCCATCAGGGAAGAAAAACTCTACAGATGTGGTAACCTGGTCATTCAGTACGTTCAGGTCATCAGCTGACTTTGTTTTATTGCCACATAACATTGCTGTTGACTTTTGACTGATTGGACTCCAAAGACCATCTTTATGCTCGTTAGCCATTTTGTAACCTGAATTTTGTCGGATTAGTCTTACTAACGAGTGGTTTTCTTATTTCGTATTGTGTGTGGAAATGCACTTGCAGTACTTTTACTATTTAACATAGCTCTTGTTTTTAACAATGCAACTTCATCAAGTGTTTAAGTTATGGTACTTATGGTACTTTATGATTTTTGTCTGACCACATTACATTCATCTATCTAACCATTCATTTACTGTATCAGTCTATTCATGTATCCATCCATCCATCCATCCATCCATCCATCTATCCATCCGTCCATCATCCATCTATACATGCATCCATTAACTTATCCATCAATCCAGCCATCTATCCATCTATTTATCTGTTAGGATGAGGATGATCCTGATGCAAGATGCAAATGAATACAGTGAAGTTTTAACATTATAAGACACAAAAATAAAATCCCCACAGCAACATGAAAACTATGACTATGCCTGGCTAAAATCTAAGGCTAATGCTAAAGTTAATGATCAAGCAAACAGAGCTAATAAGCAAAACACATCAGGAAACCAAACAGGGCCGCCACTGACAACCATTACGTTAATTAGTGCTTTTCCTGACCACATTTGCTCCACAAATTTGACAGTGGACATTTCTTAAACACAGTTCCAGTCATTTCAACAATCTCATTAATTGTTTTCTTTGCTTGGTGCGGCCCCTTCTGAAACAGGGCTATTTTTTTTTTCTGGTAAGTCAATGCATAAAAAAGTTATAATGGTTATAATCAGACAATCAGAAGCAGTTACTAAAGCTGCACTAGGTTGAGGGTCTATTGTTAAAGCACAATGATGTACACAATTTGTTAATCATGTATGATGACATTTTCTCTGTAGAGGTGGACGAGTGTTCCAGACCTGGTAACGGTCAGTGTGTTCAGAGGTGTATCAATACGCTGGGTAGTTATCGGTGTGCATGTGACCCAGGATATGAACTTGCGACGGACCGACACAGCTGTGAGGGTGAGAGCAATACACAGAGTTACGTATTTCAAAATTTGATCTGGCTCTGTTTTCCATCTCTTTTAAGATTAATTCCACGTGTGTATGTGTGTGTGTGTTTAGCAGCTGCGTGCGGAGGTTTCCTCACTGCATTAAATGGCACGGTGTTCAGTCCTGGCTGGCCTCATGAGTACCCCCATAATAAACATTGTGTGTGGCAGCTCATCGCTCCTCAACACTACACCATCACACTGCAGTTCCACAACTTCGACACAGAGGGCAATGATGTCAGTGTGTGTGTGTGTGTGTGTGTGTGTCCCCATAATTTTCAAGCTTAAAGCTTTAACACCTGCTGAAACAAATGCAACATTTAAAACTGTTGTGATAATATTAATGATTTATAACTGAATATGTTTTTATTTATCCATACTGTGTATCCGTGTTTTTTATTTTATTTTATGTCTTTACTTTTTTAATATGTCATTATCTTATGTAAATTAGAAATCGTGAGAGAAAACATTGCAGTAAAATATTTCATGCTCTCCCTCTGGATGATTTTTAGGTGTGTAAATATGATTATGTGGAAGTTCGCAGTGACTCCAGGCTCCATGGGAGATTCTGCGGAGCGACAACGCCAGAGCCGATCACCTCCGACTCCAACATCCTGTACGTGGAGTTTAAATCCGACAACACCGTGTCGCGCAGGGGCTTCACAGCGACCTTCTTCTCTGGTGATCCATCGATCTCTCGATCCATCTATCCTTCTATCTATTGATCGATCTGTACCTCTATCACTTAATCCATTCATCTATCAATCTATCAATACATGAAGCAGAGATCCATTTATCCATCCATCAATCATTCTATTATCCATCCATCAATCGATCACTCTATCCATCTATTGATCTATCCAGTGATCTATTTATCTATCCATTAGTCTATCTGTCCTCCATCCATCCATCCATCCATCAATCAATATATCCATCTATCTATCAATTTATTTATCAGTTTATTAATGTATATATCCATCCATCTATCACTGTTTATATGCATTTGTCCATCAACCTATCATCCATCCATCCATCCATCCATCCACCACTCTATCCATCTATTGATCCATCTATTAATCTATCTTTACATCCATCCATTAAACCATCCATCCACACATACATCTTCATCACTCTATTAATTTGTTGATTTATCCAGTGATCTATTCATCTATGCATTAGTCTATCTGTCCATCCATCCATCCATCCATCCATCCATCCATCTATCTATCCATTCATTTATCAGTTTATTCATGTATCTATCCATCCATCTATCACTTTATATATGCATCTGTCCATCAACCAACCATCCATCCATCACTCTATCCATCTATTGATCCATCCATCCATCCATCCATCCATCCATTTATTCATAAATATATCCATCTATATATCCATTAATTCATCAATCAATTCATGTATTTATCCATCCATCTATCAATCTATCTTTATATCCATCCATCCATCTTCATCACTCTATCTATTTATTGGTTTACCCAGTGATCTATTCATCTATCCATTAGTCTATCTGTCTATCTATCCATCCATCCATCCCTCCATCCATCTGTTAGGATAAGAGCTGATGCAGGATGTAAGTAAAGACACACACATGAAAAACCAACAGCAACATAAAAACTATGACTATGGCTAGGCTAGAATCTAAGGCTAATGCTAATGCTAAAGTTACTGCTAGCTTACAGAGCAAACACATCCAGAAACCAATTAGGGCCACCTCTTACAAACACCATAAACTAAACAGGATAATGAGATGCACAGCAAAGACCCACTGAAACCCTGAATATTAATGGACAGACTAATCAAACTAAACAATATATTGGTGACTACTCATTTAACTAACTAAGACAGACAGAGAGACGGATAAGGAAAAAAAATCAATAATATAATAATTTAAAATTGTATATTAGTACATACAACACCATGTTTATGATTTTTCCTCTGTAGATGTTGACGAGTGCTCTCGACAGAATGGTGGGTGCCAGCATGATTGTGTGAACACGTATGGGAGTTACACTTGTCAGTGCCACAGCGGATTCATCTTGCACACCAACATGCATGACTGCAAGGAAGGTACGCTCTCAGACAAGCTTTGACTTTACACATTAGTGTGCATATTTTCTTTCAGCACATCCCAGGGTGGAACTCATTAAAGCAGCCTCTAAAGCAGGCAACAAATTCATTGTATGAGTGTTTATGCTTGTGTCCTGTGATAGGTTGGCACCTCATGCACACACAGACTTTTATATGTATATGTCTATGAGTGTGTGTGTGCGTGTGTATATGTGAGTGTGTCCAGTACTGTGTACCAGTGCAAAAGTCTTAGGCACCATATTATATGCTGTACCAATTTTGTTATATATGTTTATCATGTCTGCATAATTATGTACAAAATCATTTAGTATTTCTATATATAACTTGAAAATAAATAAATAAATAACATTACAGGAAACAAAATGGAAAAAAAAACCCTAATGTACGCTCCTGGGATTTGCATAAAAAAACGCAAAAAGAAAGGAGCGAGTGTGACAAAGTTACCAGAAGAACTCATATTCTGCAGCAAGCTCAGTAAAACCTAACAACTGTTTTACTTATAGTACTGTGTAAAAGTCTAGGGCACATACAAAATTATGGCATAAGAAAAAGATGCTTTTGAAAACATTTCTGCATAAAAAACTTTTATAAAGAGCAATAAAATAAACAGTCAATATTTGGAGTGAAAACTCATTGCTTAATATCAAGAGTTTTAAACACAGATTTGTGCAGTTTTATAAGAAAACAGTTGTTAGGTTTTACTGAACTTGCTGGAGAATATGAGTTCTTCTGGTAACTTTGTCACACACGCTCCTTTCTATTTTTATACAAATCCCAGGAGTGTACATTAGGTTTTTTGTTTCCAAACAAAATTTTCAAATTTTCTATTGTAGTCACTCCGGGAGTAATTACTGTAACGACAGGTATGTATCTGGGTAATAGTACTGTTATACGATTTGGATGTTGTGCCATAAATACCATGTTATACACTTAGCTATGTGGAATACTGTAGTGTAAGAACTTGTGATGGAGTTGGCTTGTAGATACAACGCTAAAAAACACACGAGTGATTGTGTGTTAATGAGACATGAGATACATGCGCTGTTGCATTTGCTTTGTCAGGATTTATCCGCTATTCATGCTATAATCTTAGAGTACAACTGTGGGTTCATGCATGAACTAAAGTTAAATGAGGCATACTAATACTATAATAGCAAGCTGTCTTCAGGTATAAAGTAAAACTAAAACTGGGATAGTGCCTTATTTAAAAGTTTTTATATAATTTATAATGTGTCTTATGATCTTCAACAATCTTTGTTATCAGAAAGGTTTTGTACAGTACTGTATGGGTGCAACCAAATTCAACACATCTCTTCTTTATTAAATTTGCTGCCACTAATTTCCTTGTGACTCATTATAAAACCACAAAGCATTATAAACATAAAAAAGTTTTAAAGTGTCTAGTTTATTATTTTAATAAAAATCTACCAAAACTGTGGGAGATGAAGTTAAAGCTTTTAGGAAAAAAAAAAAAAAAGTACTGAATAACTGTTTTAATCGTAATGTCCGTTTTTTTTCATTATAATAAAATACATATACACACAGTATATACACACAGTATATTATATTATATATATATTTATAATAATTATATATGCTTACATTGTAACATTCAATGAAACAGCTAAACTTACTGCGACATGTTTCCTCAGGTTAGAAGTCGAGTTTTTACATTAATACTGACACCACAGTATGTATTGTGTACAGTAAGCGAAACATTGCTTTGTATATGGGGTGTTCATCCTCTTCTGTTGTAGAATTGGAGACAGATCCCTCTGCTAATTTTATATTTTCATTCGTTTTTTTCCTGCTATGCCACCAGTTTGTGTGTGGTCATGTGACCACATGTGGTTATTGTGACTGCGGCTGAAAAGTAATGAGTCGAGTGTAGCCGGATGTAGCGGAGTAAGAGTAGCGTTTCTTCTTCACAAACCTACTCAAGTAAAAGTAAAAAGTATGGTGCATTAGAACTACTCACAGAAGTAATTTTTTTTCAAAAAGTTACTCAAGTAAATGTAACTCGTTACTCCCCACCTCTGGTAGTAATAAATATATAATGATTAAATATGTTTTTTTTTTTTTTTCTTTTTTCTACTGGCTTCTTCTGCTTAACACTGAACAATATTAACACTATATTAACAGTACACTGATGTTATCCATTTAACATTTGAATTCTACTGAAGCCTATAACTGCAGCACTGCACCATTTAACATTTACTACTGTATACTGTCATTATAATGAAACTAATATTCAGTTAGTGCACACAAGCAATCATAAACATTGAATACAAATGCAACCACTGGAATATTAACAGTAATGATGAAACATAAAAACAAGAACATTTTGCATGAGTGGGATAATTTTTGTTTTTGTTTAAATAAAGTAAGGGGACCAACAAGCACTATTTAAGACTTAGCATTTCTGATATTTTTATCAGACATAATTATCTGATTTATAATTATTTTTTTCTGTTTGTTTTTTCATTGTTTGGTTGTGATGGCGAGTTCAGCCGGTTGTGACCATGTGATTTCCAGCATGCCTGTATCCATTATGAGCCCCAACTGGCCAGATAAATATCCCAATAAGAAGGTGTGCACTTGGGCCCTAACCACTACACCAGGCCACCGGATCAAACTGGTAGGTCCATGTTTCCTGTTCATTTTCCTACTAGTGTTGTAACTCCTAAGCCAGATGACACTCTCTGTCAAAGACCATGAAGTCTTAAAAATATCAAAGAATCCAGCGGGAAGGAAAAATTTTCCAAATGTGCATATAGCACTAATTTCCTATCATGCACATGATCACTCACTCACTAGATCCAGTGAGATTTATTACTTTGTTCGATCAGATTGCACAGATATCACCTGCTGACTACATTGTCACTGCCTTTGTCGGGTTGGTATAAATACCAGGACATGCACAGTGCTTTTCATCAGGAAGTCATGGTGTGAGAAATTGGATCAGTATTTATACTCATTTCTCAGAACATGACATGTTCGCACTGATAACCCGCTGCATGCGCGCCATAACCCTAGTAGGCACTAGAAGAATGTAACATGAACTTAATGCAGTCATAGCTGGCATGTTTCTGCCAAATTGTACAAGTTATTACTGCATTCACCAAATTTTTTGCAAATGTAGTGGGAACGTGGCTTAGTTTCATTTCTGCCAAAGACTGAACAAAAGAACCCTAGCCTTTTCTGTCATGTGATTTTTGACAACAGGAAGTGTCATGATGTAGTTATAAACCATAATATGATGGATGTTCAAGTCAAACTGGGACTTACAGCTGGGAATTTCTTGTCAGTGAAGGCGTGAAATCAATTGACACTAACAGAAGACTTTAAGCAAAAACATTTAAATGGTGCAAACGTTTTAAAGAACTTTAAACACCCGTGAATGATGATCCTGAATGATGGGGCTCAGAGCCCACATCTTGTGAACGTTCAGCCAGTGGAACATCTGACCATTGAAAATTATTGGATAACTTGTTGCAAACTTGCAGAAGAAACACATCTCTCTGTGGGAAGTGTCATTCATAATTTTCATTAACACAATACACAAACTTGGGTGGAAAATATTTCCACATCATCAAACAGTCCTGACTTTGCTCCAAGCCATTTCAACATGCTTGGGCCATGAAGTTCCTGGAGGCCAGCTTTTCAGACATGAAGCGAGCAGTCTGAACATGGCTCCGGCGTACTGAGTAAAACTTTCTACCTTGATGGTATCCGAGCACTAGTGAAACACTGGGATAAGTGCATTAGTGTAGCAGGAGATTATAAAGTCTCTTTAAATGAGTTTTGTTATTCTGCACAATTATCAATTAAGTCCTGATTTGACTTGAACACCCCTCGTATAACTTTAAGCAGGTTCTGAAAATATAGTCTAGCTTTTTACTAAATATGGATTTTCTTGATTTAGGCCTTTAATGAGATCGACATGGAGAGCCATCTTGAATGTTCCTACGATCATCTGGATGTTTATAACGGCCCTGACGATGCCTCACCCAGATTGGGCCGTTTTTGTGGAAGCAAAAAACCACCACCTGTTATTTCCAGTGCCAATAAGATGTTTCTTCAGTTTTTCTCTGATAATTCAGTACAGAAACGAGGCTTCGAGGTGTCTTTTACAACAGGTATATGATTTCTTAAACCAAAATGTTTCCAAGGAGCAAAGTCCTTCAAATCACTGTTAAAGTTTGTTTTAAAATGACACTTTATTACATTACTAAATGGGTTTAGTTTAGAATGTAATATCCATTTGTCTGGCTCTCCCATGGAATTGGCTCTCATGAAGACCATCTGAGGGAAACAAGACCAAAAAAGTTCATTTAGAGTTACCAGCCTCAGAAATCATTAATTAACAAACAGTACCTCAGATTAGAGCCGTTGTAAAGGCTTTACAGAGAATAAGTAGCAGATGCATCTCAATATCAACTGTTTAAAAGAGATTATTATATATTTTGGATGCCTTCAGCATTGTTTTACAGTGTAGAAAGAAATGAAAATCAGGAAAGACCATGAAATTAGACGATGTGTCTAAACTTTTTATTGCAAATGGTGACATTTTTGGGTGTGTACAACTACTAAATGCTAGCTTAACCAAAATGTAAATTGTTATTGTTATTATTATTATTATTATTATTATTATTATTATTATGTTATTATTATATATTATTAAGTGAATACATTAGAACCACAAGTAAATATATTAAAACCATAAGCTAAGTATATTGTAGCCATGAATTAGGTAACTTTAGCCCATTATGATTTGGAAATGTCTTACTTAACTCATGGCCTTCAGTTACATACAGTATTTGGCACAAAATTGCGAAACAAACCTTTTCTTAGCAGCACCATAGAATTATGCAATATACTGTAACTTTATTTTTTTTATTGTTTTTATTTTTATAACAGATAAACAGATCATCACATTTATATTTGTTTATATTTATTTATATGGCTTATAAATAAAAGAAAAAAAGATAAGCTTATAATTTATTAATGATACCAATATAACCTTTGACCTCATTTCTTTTGCGTACAAGAACCCAAAAGAAATCTCACATGTAACAAATTCAACATCTTGCATTATTTTTTAGTAATCTGTCTTTTTTTTTCTTCTGTTCTTCTCTGAAGAGTGTGGTGGAGCTCTGAAGGCTGAGGTGGAGCCGGGAGATCTGTACTCACACGCTCAGTTTGGTGATAATAACTACAGCCCAGCCGAGGAGTGCGAGTGGGTAATTTCAGCCGAGAAAGGATTTGGAGTTAAGCTCATCTTCATCATCTTTGATTTGGAGGATGAGGCAGAGTGCACCTATGATTACCTGGAGCTGTTTGATGGAGCTGACACTAAAGCGCCATGCCTTGGGCGATACTGTGGATCTGGGGTGAGGATTTTATTCATCTCTGTCTTCCACCAATATCCCTCTAAAACCTTTTAATTTCTATAAAAATAGTAAAACATTAGTTTCACCATCAACCCCCCTCAACAGGCTTACCCAAGTCACCTGAAACTCTCTTTAAAAAAGTCCAATAAATTCCCCAATGACGTCTATCTCCTTAATACTTCTGATCTAATTCTCTCGTAACATCCAGCTAAAAACACTGATCCTATAACGTAAATCCTCACAAAACTCCCGAGCTGTTAGAAGATGATGGAGGTAAGGATGCAAATGAGGCCATGGATTTATTAAACATATCTTTATAGAACTCGATATAAGGACAGGAACAATGTTGGAAACTCATGCTAATGCTAAAACTTTTAACTAGCAGTCAGCATTTACCCAAAACTTAGCATTAGCATAGCATCCTGGTACAAGATAGCGCACTAAATAAAACACAAGACAAATACAACAGTGAACTTACTAGTTGCTTACTAATCTAACTTTATACACCTATGTAACAAAAAAAATGAATGAATAAAAAGATTAATGCCATCAGGATCACATTCTTAGAAGAAGAAAAAAAAAGAAAGTAAAGCAGATCAAAAACAGATCAAAGCATGCGGTTGTTATCTCTTTATTTATTAATTTTATGTACTTGGCAAAATACAAGCCAGTCTAATTTATGTCTAACCTGCCAGGGCGCTGTACACATAGAGTCGCTGCCTGAGGGGGTAAAATCATGTAGCACAGCACTAGAGCAAAAATTACAGCAAAAGTCAAGACACATAACAGAGGTTAAAGCTGTGCAATCAGGCCAAGCAGTCTGTAATAACTGACTGTGATTATTTGTGCTTCATAACGTAAAGAGTGTTGACTTTCCTACACTTCACTGAAAGAAATATACGTTAACGATATACTTTATATATTTTGTCACTGCAGCCTCCAGATGAGATTTACTCAGCTGGTGATGGCATCGTCATCAAGTTCCACACAGACGATACCATCAGTAAAAAAGGATTTCACATCCAATACACCAGCATTAAATTTCAAGACACACTTCACACCAGTAACACCAGTAAGTGACTGAGTGCAGTGTTCTGGGGCTTTTTCCTCCCATGAACTGGCCCACCTCCCATGAACTGGCCCACCTCCCATGAACTAGCCCACCATAAACTTTAGTTTTTTTGTTTGTCTGTTTGTGGAAATCTTTCTACACTGCCAAGAAGAAGGTGTACAAGGACACTTTTTTTTTCTTTCTTTCTTTTTTTTTTTACATTTCAGGAAATATGAAGTACCTCAATTAGCAGGATGTTATGACTTGACTAGGAACAAGCTAACAAGTGATCAAAGCTCATAGTATCCAAAATGCTTACTGAAACCATTACACGTTTACATCAAACGGACTTTTGGCCAGTGTGATATTTATAGATGACTAACAAAAAGGGGATGAGCTAAAACCTATAGTATTGTCCATCTTGGTCTTTCTCAACACATACTTTAGTATCACTCAATACCAAAAACAGCCATGTAGCAGACGAACGCTTATGTCAGGTCTTTTGATCATTTTCTTTGTGTATTAAAATTACATTTGATTATTTAATTAGACGATTATCCTACCTGAACCAGACACTATCACACATGATCATTTTAGTTATGTAGACGACATGCTGCTAAACTAGAAGCTTTAAGCGTTCCTTGCTTTCTAACCTTGTAGCACCACTGCAAACCTAAAAAACGAAAAAACACACCAAAAGTTAATTTCATGCACCAGACATGTCTAAGTTAATTGATTATGTTTATGGTAAATAAAAAGTTTTCAATTGTCCCAGTACTTATTTTGTTAACTTATTTATGTATCTTTTGGATTTGTCATTAAAGTTTTTTTCATTAAAATGGAAAAATTCTGGAACTTGGGTGATGAGTTAAAATGATTAATAAAAAATTTCCAAGATCATGTCTGTCTTTATTGTGTCTTTTTGAAATCAAAAAGTGATTTTTGTTGTCTTGTCGCTTACTTGTTGCATAATCTGTGAACTGGCTCTCTTTGGGATTAATATGGTTCCATCCATCCATGGAGTCTGAAACCACCTGAAACATGAACTATAAATAGACAAACTAATCAAAGTAAGCAAAGTGTATGTGTATACAACTGAGACAATGTTACTGTGACAGGTGATGTGCAATGGATACTGGGAACTAAACTCCAGGACAAATCCCAACATAAGAGTCCTACTGAATACAAACACGAGACCACTCAGGGAAACCATGACAATCCTGTCCGAATCAGGGTTTAGCTGAGTGAACTGCATTCTTTAGTCTGTTGTTTCCTTTCAAGTCCTTAAACGAGCTTTGTGTGTCTTTCTGATCAGGCTGTTACAGGTTTTAAAAAAGAGCTGAAGTACTTACTTTGGGATCCCGGTCATACAGACCGTCTATGCCCCTTACTGTTTAACAGTGGGACTGTAGATGTGCTTTTGTAGTTACACTACAGTAAGTCTGCTCTTTTATGCTGTGTAAGTCTTTTAAACTAAACTGGATGTTGTATTGTGGTGGTCATCTTCTGTACCTAAACATTATTACGTTTAGCTATCGTTTATTCGGTTTTTAGGAATCTACATTTTACTTTATTTATCATTTATTATAAAATAGGAAGTATGTTTAACGAAAAACGTGTACCACTACTATGGAGGACAGGAAACTTCGACCAAACTAATGAATGTTAGATGTCATACTGACAGATTAATCTGTAAGGAGTGAATGAGAGAACATTAACCAGTTGTCCAAATATAGTCTGAAAAAGGAGACCTTTCCAGGGACAGAGAGGAAAAGTCTAAGCTTAGCTAAGGATAAGACAAAATTTGCTCAATAAAGCTATGTGAGAATACAAATAGAATCATTAAATAGATAGATAGATAGATAGATAGATAGATAGATAGATAGATAGATAGATAGATAGATAGATAGATATTCATTTCTCTAAATAATCCCCTGCTACACTAATGCACTTATGTGAGTTTTTTACTAGTGCTTCGATACCATCAAGGTATTAAAACATTTTCAGTATGCCAGAGACATGACCAGACTGCCTGCTTCAGGTCTGAAATACTGGCCTCCCAGGAATTCCTTTAATGGTCCAAAGATGTGGAAATGGCTTGGAGCAAGGTCAGGACAGTACTTCTACTGTCCTGGGATGCAGCAGTAACTCTCACGCGAGATCCTGTTGTGTACAGTTCCCACAGACAGATACGTCTCTTCCAAATTGGCAACAAGTTATTTGTCAGTTTTCAAGGATCAGGTCTTACATTCGCTGTATTTGTTTATGGGAACGACTGTGTTGGGCCACCTTGGCTGTAATCGTCTTTCACAGCCTCCTTTAAAACATTCGCATCATTGGAATGTTTTACTGCAGCTAAGAATCTCATCACTGTATGAGATTTATCACTGTTGAAGTCATTTATAAATGTCAATAAGTCAATGTCAATCCTTCATTCACAAGAAATTTCATCAGTTTGACTTGACTGCCCTTTGTAAAAAAATATTCCTGTCAGTGAGGTAGGAGGAAAGCCACTCTAGAGCAGAACAAGAGATTTTATCCCTTTGACTAATTAAGATACGGTGGTCGACGCTATTGAACACGGCACTGAGACCCAGCAGATCTAACACTGAGCATTCTCCAGCATCACTATGCATTACAAGGTCTTTGTGAACTTTACATATAACCTAAAATGGGAGGTGAAGTAAACAGGAAACCCAATGAACCCATGAGAGAGCCTGGAAACTGTCCCGAGTCAAAGGCACAGTGCATTAACCTGGAGCACACTCCAAATGGCTGCATTCATTCGAACAAATTTTCAATTCCCAGAAGTTGAGTTTCATCTTTTTTTTAAGTGGTTTATTGATTTAGTCCAGAAAATCCCCCCACTGGAGTACAAATTGGATTTGTGCAAATGAATTTCTGGAAAAAAAGAAGAAAGATGTTAAAAAAAAAGTCATGAGAGCGGAACCATTCACACACCCCACGTTAAAAACACACGCATTTCTTAATGTGCTTTTTGTTGTTGTTGACCACCACATGGTGTGTGTCAGCCGTGCTATAACCTAGCCTACTGTTTCCCACACAGTGGTTTCCAGATTGCCAGAAAATTAAACACAGCTCATTAAACTGACCCAAAGCAGGTCAATTTTATATTTGTGTAAATTTGTCTACTTGTAATGTCTACAGTATCTTACATTCGTAATGGGTTTGTCTTTATAGAAGTACATTGGTCACAAGGGGTTGTGTTGCCAGCCTTACCCCTGATTTTATTCACACAATACAGGCGATTTGGGAACAGAAATGAGCCTAACCTGCATGTCTTTAGGCTGTGCGAGGAAACCGGAGTACCTGGGAACACAGGGAGAACATGCAAATTCCATGCACACAGATCAAAGACGGGAATTGAACCAATGTCTTGGAGGTTATACATTTGTATCTTTTTTGATATGTACACTTGATAACTCAATATTAAATTTTTAAAACATCCAAACCCGATTTTTAACTAATTAAAACCATGCTGTTTTATAACCAGGGTTTACAGCGTTATCTTTATTGCAGTGTTTGAATGCATTGAAATATTGACAGCGGGTCATAGATCTCTGCTGATAATGGATTATATAATGTTCTGATAGTAAAAATGCATAACATGTGTTCATCTACTTCACATGTTTTTTTCTCATTTGCCTCATATTTCCTGTATAATATGATTTTCTAGTGATATTAATATACAGTAGTGAAGCATGTCTATGTTAGTGTTAAGTGTTTTTTTCATGTTACTGTATCAGCATAAATATTGCAGGATTAACAAAGTATTGCTCTGTCTAAGCAATTACAGGCTACGACCAAGACATAAGATTTTACACTCAGGAGAAAGTAGTAATCTGGAAAAAACAATACTTCAAGGTTCTCTTACCTGTGGTTATCTCTACCATGACTTTTACAAGCAAATTCAAACTCATGAGTCAACTCTAATGTTTTTTTACTTGTTTTTACATGTCATTAATTCGTAAACCTGTTGAACTAGTGATTAGGAAATATATCAGTCTTTTGACTGCTCCCATTAAGGCGTCACAACAGCAGTCCATCCGACTTATAACACTTTTTACACCGGATGCCCTTCCTGATGCAACCCTCCTAGGATTGGGACAAGTACTGCATCCGGAGACTGGGGTTTGTGCATTGGGTGGAAATTGAATCCGGTCCTTCCACATGGCAGACGAGGAACCTTCTACAGAATCACCAATGCCTCTGTCTAGAAATAAAAGATTTTTTCGTTATCAAGGTGGATCATATAGACAAACCACCTGTTATATTTATAAACTGTAATGGAACAATCAGTTGAACAAAGGTAAGTTATCTGTATAAGGTTATACCTTTAATCTCCAGTTACAGTAGTTGCAAGAGAAATTGCATAAAATATAATGGAAAATAATGACGCATTACATATAGAACTGATATCGCAGTCAATAAAAGCTGTGCTGTGATTTGAAATATTTTATGTGTGAGAAATGCAGTCTAACCCCTTTACTAATTTGTTTATGTCAATGGCTGGCTAATGAAAAAAACAACACTGTACAGTATATACTGAAGTTTCACAAGCTTGAAAACGTTATGATGTTCTACTCTATGTCCCGTCAGGTTGTTTATAATGATATAGACTATCAAACAAAGTGGAAACACCCTTTAATTTAGTGTTTTAATACTTTTAATTATTTAAATGTTGCAAATACGACTTTAAAAGAATATACAATAATAGTATTTTTTTAAAATCTCATGTTTATAAAATGCTGCTGTCGAATGTGTTCATTATTCCATTCTTTCTGCAATGAAAATGAATGGAAAGTCACCACTCCGGTCTAGGTGGTGAGAGCACTGAGGTCGTTCCACTAAGCCACCAGGAAAACCTGTTAATGAGGAGAGCAAAAGCACATACTGTACTGTACAATAGATGCATTTACAGTAAATGCACATATTGTTCGTGACCTCATAAATGCAGTCAGATGTAGATGCAGAGCGGAAATTAAGTGCTAGTAATGTTCTAAATAAAATTTTGAGATTCTGTTGTTTTGAGGTTGTATTTGCAACATGGTTTAAAACCCCAGCAGCACAGATCTGTGCCAGCAACACAGCATAGGGCAATAACCATCAAAAAAATAAAGGAAAAAAGTGCTTACTGTATATGGAAGCCTTTCTGGAGTGTGTTAACAGAGAGGATTTCCAGGTATGTTTATAATGTGTAAATTTGACTACAATCAAAATATGGTAATGTCATGAAATGTGCAACACTCAAAATATTTTTTTTTATAATTTTTTGGTCATCGAAACAACTGATCATGTGTATGTATGCTATTTCTTGCCTATGTAACATGTTTGTATATTTGGGTAAAATTAAATAAAAAAAATTTCATCATATTGAAAAAAGGTTATGTAACTCTATACTGCACAATCCTGAGCCCTATATATGTTTATTTAAAGAAAAAAAATTGCTTAAAAGTTTTAAAGGCTATGGATTACTTAATCAATATTATATGATGTCATTTTTATTAAAATCAATTTTAATGTTGTATCCTAATTACACCTAATGTATATGATGATATCATCCAACATTAGAGTTCTTGCTGGGACTGACACAGCTCCAGAAGTTACTGAGCTTCACTACCTGAAACAGGAAAAAACCTGTGAAACTATCAATGATGTCATCAACTCTTTACAGATCTAGGCTCCATACAAGAATGACCAGAAGGTAGGCATTTTTGAGAAAAGCTATAATAGAGGCACTTCTAAAGGTTGTGAGAGAAGGCATGTTGCCAGTTATGACAACTTAATTTAGATTCTTAGCTTGAGCCTGTAACCATTTATATTAATAACATACACTTTCTGTATCATGTTTCTTTACACTTCCCTCCTTCATCTAGGAGCCTGTGTAGTCCAACTAAGTACCGTGGACGCCTCTGGTAATTACCCTTGTATTTATTCCCATTTTACAACTTTGGTAGGATCTCAAGTCAACAGCAGGTGAGGGAGGGGGGGATCACGCCATCCAAAGGAAAATCCACAGTGGGGAAAAGAGGGGGGATCACGCCATCCAAAGGGAAATCCACAGTGGGGAAGAGAGGGGGGATCACGCCATCCAAAGGGAAATCCACAGTGGGGAAGAGAGGGGGGATCACGCCATCCAAAGGGAAATCCACAGTGGGGAAGAGAGGGGGGATCACGCCATCCGAAGGAAAATCCACAGTGGGGAAGAGAGGGGGGATCACGCCATCCGAAGGGAAATCCACAGTGAGGAAGAGAAGGGGATCACGCCATCCGAAGGGAAATCCACATTGGGGTAAAGAGGGGGGATCACGCCATCCGAAGGAAAATCCACAGTGGGGAAGAGACGTTGATCACGCCATCCAAAGGGAAATCCACAGTGGGGAAGAGAGGGGGGGATCACGTCATCCGAAGGAAAATCCACAGTGGGAAAGAGAGGGGGGATCACGCCATCCGAAGGGAAATCCACAGTGGGGAAGAGAAGGGGATCACGCCATCTGAAAAGAAATCCACATTGGGGAAAAGAGGGGGGATCACGCCATCCGAAGGCAAATCCACAGTGGGGAAGAGAGGCGGGATCACGCCATCCAAAAGGAAATCCACAGTGGGGAAGAGAGGGGGGATCACGCCATCTGAAAGGAAAATCCACAGTGGGGAAGAGAGGGGGATCACGCCATCCAAAGGGAAATCCACAGTGGGGAAGAGAGGGGGGATCACGCCATCCAAAGGGAAATCCACAGTGGGGAAGAGAGGGGGGATCACGCCATCCAAAGGGAAATCCACAGTGGGGAAGAGAGGGGGGATCACGCCATCCAAAGGGAAATCCACAGTGGGGAAGAGAGGGGGGATCACGCCATCCGAAGGAAAATCCACAGTGGGGAAGAGAGGGGGGATCACGCCATCCGAAGGGAAATCCACAGTGAGGAAGAGAAGGGGATCACGCCATCCGAAGGGAAATCCACATTGGGGTAAAGAGGGGGGATCACGCCATCCGAAGGAAAATCCACAGTGGGGAAGAGACGTTGATCACGCCATCCAAAGGGAAATCCACAGTGGGGAAGAGAGGGGGGGATCACGTCATCCGAAGGAAAATCCACAGTGGGAAAGAGAGGGGGGATCACGCCATCCGAAGGGAAATCCACAGTGGGGAAGAGAAGGGGATCACGCCATCTGAAAAGAAATCCACATTGGGGAAAAGAGGGGGGATCACGCCATCCGAAGGCAAATCCACAGTGGGGAAGAGAGGCGGGATCACGCCATCCAAAAGGAAATCCACAGTGGGGAAGAGAGGGGGGATCACGCCATCTGAAAGGAAAATCCACAGTGGGGAAGAGAAGGGGATCACGCCATCCAAAGGGAAATCCACAGTGGGGAAGAGAGGGGGGATCACGCCATCCAAAGGGAAATCCACAGTGGGGAAGAGAGGGGGGATCACGCCATCCAAAGGGAAATCCACATTGGGGAAAAGAGGGGGGATCACGCCATCCGAAGGAAAATCCACAGTGGGGAAGAGAGGGGGGATCACGCCATCCAAAGGGAAATCCACAGTGGGGAAGAGACGTTGATCACGCCATCCAAAGGGAAATCCACAGTGGGGAAGAGAGGGGGGATCACGTCATCCGAAGGAAAATCCACAGTGGGAAAGAGAGGCGGGATCACGCCATCCGAAGGGAAATCCACAGTGGGGAAGAGAAGGGGATCACGCCATCTGAAAAGAAATCCACATTGGGGAAAAGAGGGGGGATCACGCCATCCGAAGGCAAATCCACAGTGGGGAAGAGAGGCGGGATCACGCCATCCAAAAGGAAATCCACAGTGGGGAAGAGAGGGGGGATCACGCCATCTGAAAGGAAAATCCACAGTGGGGAAGAGAGGGGGATCACGCCATCCAAAGGGAAATCCACAGTGGGGAAGAGAGGGGGGATCATGCCATCCAAAGGGAAATCCACAGTGGGGAAGAGAGGGGGGATCACGCCATCCAAAGGGAAATCCACAGTGGGGAAGAGAGGTGGGATCACGCCATCCAAAGGGAAATCCACAGTGGGGAAGAGAGGTGGGATTACGCCATCCAAAGGGAAATCCACAGTGGTAAGAGAGGGGGGATCACACCACCCAAAGGGAAATCCACAGTGGGGAAGAGAGGGGGGATCACGCCATCCGAAGGAAAATCCACAGTGGGGAAGAGAGGGGGGATCACGCCATCCAAAGGGAAATCCACAGTGGGGAAGAGAGGGGGATCAAGCCATCCAAAGGGAAATCCACAGTGGGGAAGAGAGGGGGGATCACGCCATCCGAAGGGAAATCCACAGTGGGGAAGAGAGGGGGGATCACGCCATCCGAAGGGAAATCCACAGTGGGGAAGGGGGCCACCATGCCGTCTGACCTGGAATTAGATGGTCGTAATCTATTTTTTTAAATAATTTATTTGCCTTGGTTGCTTTACTCCTCTCTTGTTCTGGCTGACTAACAGTACAGAGACGCTGTGTGCCGATTGCATATAATTATTAACGTCAATGAACACTGAAATTTTAACAACATATGAAAGGTAAAATAAGATAAAAAGAAAAGTGTGAAAATGTGCTTGGCAAAACTCCCTAAACAAAACATTGTGTAAGTTACAGGTACTCATCCAATTAGGAAAATAGGAAAAATTAATAAAAGGCAATACATTTTGGAAAGTAGATTTTTATTAAATTTCCTGTGGATAAAGCTCATTTAGCCAGAAGACAGAAAGCAATAACCCAAATTATAAAGTACAGAATAACTAAAAAACTTAAATTCACATCGATTATAAATTGGATATTTTTTTTATATCGACTGAAACATGAGCAAATGACATTGTATTGTTTAGACTTCAGCAGGCGCACAAACCTGTCCTAAGTTAATCTTCCATCGTGACTGGAGAAAAACAGCTCAAGTCATTTTAACATTTAATCCATTTTAGTTTCCTAATGTGTGTAAGGTGTGAAGCGTTCAAAGGTGAAACATATAATGATGCAGCAGCCTGTAACTATGATAAAAAGCGCCATAACTCGGGGATTAGCTTTCTAGTCTTGGGTTAAAGTTTAACTTCACTTTAACAGAGTGAAGTACAAATGTGGTCAGTGCTACGGTCTCGGGTTTTTCAGGCTTCTGTGACACTCGTTACATTCAGGATGGTGCAGAAGTCAGTGGTGGTGGGTTTGGCGGTGCTGCTAATTGCTGCAGTTGGGGTATTTTTGGGTGTTTTCTTTGGATATAGGGGTAAATTTTCACCTGTCGTCAGTGAGAAATTGTACAAACATGCCGCTGTAGCAGCCGACGCCGGGCCGTGCTCTGAAGTTGGCAGGTGAGAGCTAAACATATACACATACTGTATAGTACACAGATTAAATAACAAGAAGTCCTGTAAATGGATTCTCTCCAACATGTTCTTATCCATTATGTCACACGAAGGGCTTAAGGGGAGGAGTGTGGACTGGAAAGCAGAAGTGATACATATAGAATAAGCATTTTTCCTTAAATTTTTCTTATTTTTTTATCACTTTTCATTCACATATGTCATCCAAACATGTTATTTTACTTTATGTTATACATATAGTACAGAAAATATGTCAAAGAAGCTACTTCTGAAGTTTATGCAACATGGAAGTGACCAATCTTGCTTGGCTAAAAATTTCAAGATGCTAACTTTAGTCATCTCGAGCTCAGTGGTTAAGGCATTGGACTACGGTTCGGAAGATCCCAGGTTCAAACCCCACAACCACCAAGTTGCCACTGTTGGGCCCTTGAGCAAGGCCCTTAACCCACAACTGCTCAGATTTATAATGAGATAAAAATGTAAGTCGCTCTGGATAAGAGCGTCTGCCAAATGCCTAAATGTAATTTTCGAGAGATGATTTTTTTATGGTAACCAAAACTGGCTATTTTTCAACATTATACTGTCTTGCTTTAAAAAAAAAAAAAAATTTAATGCAAATTATTCATATTTCTTTATAAGTATTGATACTAAAATTGGTGTTAGCTTTTAGAAGAATATAACCTGTAAAAATGGTTACTTAAATTAAAGCATTCCAGCCTTGGTTAAAAGCTTAAAAAGCGAATCTGTAGTGTCTGTAACCGCAACCCTCAAATCATTTTGCGATATCTCAACATCTTTTAATTTTGGAATAATCAACTTTTTCAGGTTCGTGTCTTTTCATGTGAAATCTAAATTGGCCTTCTGTTTTTTCTGAATGACATTTTAGATCATTAAAAAAAGATTTGAATTTCAAAAAACAGACACTACATACAGTAAAAGAGATGAAATTGTATTTGGCAAAAGTGTTTTTTTTTAGCTGATAAAAATAAAAAAGTGTACGCATATTTACAAAAAATTAAGCATAAATCGGGAAATAAGAAGCATTAAATATTATGAAAAATGGTGTTTATATAATCCTGTCTGAAAATTCACTTTTTCACCTACAGTACAGTAGAGTAGGTGCGACACTTTTTAACACCAATGCCATGTTTAACTGTTCGGTCTTTACATCATAACATGATTATTTGACTGTTTCTTCGGTGTCTGTAGTTTTTTAATGCTAACCCAACCCCAAGGAAGAAAAGTATTATTATAGTAGTTATTAATATTAAAATATGTGTGTGTGTGTGTGTGTGTGTGTGTGTGTGTGTGTGTGTGTACGCTTTAGAGACATACTCCAAATGGGTGGTTCTGCTGTAGATGCAGCAATTGCTGGACTGTTGTGTGTAGGTTTGATGAATGCTCACAGTATGGGGATTGGAGGTGGCCTGTTCCTCACTATCTACGACGCTAAAAAAGGTACATATACACACACAAACACAGAGAATAAATAATCCTCTTTTCCACTGACCTCACATCTTACACAACACCATACTCACACTAAAACATCCCTCATTTAAATGATAATGCCTCCCAGACAGGAAGTTAGACTTCAACTGCACATAGACAGCTACAAATTATGTAACGTCAAATACACAATCATAGACAATATGATAATAAAATGCTTGAACAAAGTGAAATGGAAAATGTCCACTGAAAATGGAGTTAAAATACAATAAAATAAAATATTACACTAACAATACAATTTAGCTATAAAAAAAATCTAAATTAAGTTATAAAATGTAAAGAATAAAATATACAGTATACATTAAGATTGTTAGTAGTTAAATATATAAACAAAATGTAAAGAAAAAATGTAATTATTCAAAATATATTTAATTATAAAAATATAAAACATATAAATATAAAGCATGGAACTGTAAAAGTGTTTCAACAGCAGTGTGTTGTCCATGGCCTGAAGTGGTGTATTAACAGGAAGGTACAGTATACAGTAGGTACAGTGTGTGTGTGTGTGTATGTACGTACGTGTGTCATGTGAGCAGTTACGATTGATTAGTCTCATTCTCTCGTTACTGGCGTTCAGGAAGCCGAGGCGCTTCCCTGACAGCAACAGAGAAAAGAGTCCATTGTGTGGATGGCTGAGGTCCTTTACTATCTTGCTGGCTTTGGTCCAGCAGCGCTTGCTGTGAATAAAGTGTAGGTCAGGGAGGTCAGTGTGGAGGATACACTCAACTGATTGGTCACTGCTGTTCCCAAACCAGGTCATCGCTAATGACACTCGTGTGAGCGCATACTAACGGAATCACTGCTGTAAAGTAAAACAAACAAACAAATGACCCAGCACCTTACCTTTGAAAAGAAGCGTGACAGAGCAGTGTTTCTGTGAGCAGAGAGAGTGTGTGACCTGGCACGGTGTCAAATTACGCGCACACACACATAACAACAAAGAGGGAGAAAATGTTTTTTTAACCTCTGTAATGAGACTTTCTTTTGCTTTACACGTGCGCACACACGTGTTATAAGAAACAGTACATGCGTGCTGTACACACGCGCTTATAAACACAAAATAAAATATGTTTTACACACACACACGTGGTCACAGTGTTATGGTAAACAGTACACGTGTGCACGGATGTTGATCATATCAGTGAGAGATACACACTAAGCAGGGGAGACGATTTAACCACAATTCCGCAGCACTAGAGAGAGAAAAACCGTTGGCTCAGTTGTGATCACGTGATGCTTGGCGTCAAAAGAAGAAGCGCATCTGTGATACATGATACTCGGTACTCGTAAACCAGGACTTGCTCGTTTTTCAAGTCAAAATTTATTAAAAATCTTTGCTCGTCCTGCGGAACACTTGCAAACCACATAATTTGCAATCCGAGGTTCCACTGTATAGACATGCAGTAAAATAAAAAGTATTGGCACAGTGGCATAGTGGTTAGCCGTGGTTCAATTGTCACCTTGAGTATGTGTCCGTGCATGGAGTTTACATAGTCTGCCGTCTGCCCAGCTTGGGGGGTTTCCTCCAGGCATTCCAGTTTCCCCTTGACAGTCCAAGACATTCGGATTAGGTTAATTGGCATTTCCAAATTGCCTGTAGTGTTTGCCCTGCAGTGGTTTGGCACACTGTCCAGGGTGTAACTCATCTTGTGCCTAAAGTCTCCTGGGATAGGTTTCAGGCAACTTGTGACCCTGTACAGGATAAGCACTACAGTGGGGCAAAAAAGTATTTAGTCAGCCATCAATAGTGCAAGTTCTCCCACTTAAAAAGATAAGAGAGGCCTGTAATTTTCATCATAGGTATACCTCAACTATGAGGGACAAAATAAGAAAAAGGGCCAGCCACATTTCATCTTCAATGTCCTTGCTGATGGAAGGAGGTTTTTACTTAAAATCTCATGATACATGACTCCATTCATTCTTTCCTTTACATGGATCAGTCGTCCTTGTCCCTTTGCAGAAAAAGAGCCCCAAAGCATGATGTTTCCACCCCCATGCTTCACAGTAGGTATAGTGTTCTTTGGATGCAACACAGCATTGTTTCCCCTCCAAACACAAAGTTCTATTTTGGTTTCATCCGACGCTTCTGGATCAGCCTAATGCTCTCTAGCAAACTTCAGATGGGCCTGGACATGTACTGGCTTAAGCAGGGGGACGTGTCTGGAACTGCAGGATTTGAGTCCCTGGCGGCGCAGTGTGTTACTGATGGTAGCCTTCATTACTTTGGTCCCAGCTCTCTGCAGGTCATTCACTAAGTACCCCCGTGTGGTTCTGGGATTTTTGCTCACAGTTCTTGTAATCTTTTTGACTCCACGTTCTGAGATCTTGGCCATAATGGAGCTTGGAGTGTGATTGTTTGAGGTTGTGGACAGGTGTTTTTTATACTGATAACAGATGCCATTAATACAGGTAGCAAGTGGAGGACAGATAAGCCTCTTAAAAAAAAAGATACAGGTCTGTAAGAGCAAGAAATCTTGCTTGTTTGTAGGTGACCAAATACTTATTTTCCACCATTCTTAAAAAAATCCTACAATGTGATATTCTGGATTTCTTTTTTATGTTTTACTTATACTGATGCTGTCAGACCCACCCACTATCTCTTCACCCTCTTATACATCTATATATTGTACACTCTGAACATTAAGGACTGCTTCTGAACTAAGGTTCGAGTAGAAGAACTCGAGTGTCCTGCACAGACCCCTGACAAACCCCCACTCAACTGGACCTTTGAGATAAAGTGTAATTCAGGCTGCACCCCAGATCTCCTAAAACAACATCAGTGTCTGACCTCACTAATGCACTCGTGTGTGAAAGAGCAAAATCCGAAAGCCTTCCCAGATGTGCTGTTATTATAACAGCAAGGAAGTTTTTAAAAACACCATATGGATGTGATTTGCTGCTTGATCTTCTGTCAAAACTGCTGTAATTGAAAATAAATCAACACCAAGCAGCATAGAGAATTTAACATTGCTGCAGTGTAATATACAATTACAAGAAGATTTTATTAGAGAAAACTCCACCCATTTAGTGTAAATGATTGCTTCTATTGTATCTACTTAGGTTTAGTTGGCATCATTTCATCAGTAAAATTATTGTAAAAAGATTCGACCAAATAGTTTTCGAAATGATGTGTTTCAAAGCTACTGTATGCAAGCGAAATGTATTGGTATTTGTGATCTTCTCATGTTTAAATATTTAATTTTCATTAACCCTCACGCTAGATTCATGAAGCTCATATTACAGAAAGTTCACTTTTCCACACCTCGAAGAGTTTGGCTGTGTATGTGAATGTTGTAGGTCCTAGGCTTATGTAACAGTCATATATGAATATTGCTTGATTGTAAAGAAGGCTGAATAAACAGTGAGGGTCAGGAGTCTAAAGGATTTTTTTTTTTACCATAAGTTAACACAGTGGTCATTATACTGACTGCCTTTATTGCTGTATCTGTTTAATCGTCCCCTTATACAACATGAATCATTTTTTTTTTTTTTTTTTACATTTTTGGCAGAAACAATCCATTTTCATGTACAGTAAACTGGATTTTTCAGAATCTTCCAGAAATTGGACTCTTTCTGATTTTTTTTCTGTTTTCTAATAGGACGAGTGGAAACGATTGATGCTCGTGAAATCGCGCCGGCTAACTCTTCTCGGGACATGTTCAGGAACAGCACCGATCTTTCTCAGAGAGGTATTTATAAAATGTTTGTGTCATTTAGGACCTAGTCTTGAGAATCAGGATTTAGCTAACAGACTGGCCTCATCACAAGTTTAATAGGACAAAGTAGGAGGGAAATGGTGGAGTCAATAATAATAATAATAATATTAATAATAATAATAAAAATAAATGTAAACAGTTTCTGGTAAAGTTGCTGTGTGATTAGGCGGCCTTTCCATCGCCGTTCCTGGTGAACTTCGAGGATATGAGCTGGCTCATCAGCGTCATGGAAAGCTGGCATGGAAAGACCTGTTCACACCGAGCATCAAACTCGCAAGGACTGGATTTCCTGTAGGTACAGCCCTCGCTGGAGCCATTAACCAAAGGAGAAGCATTATTCTCAATGACGCGAATTTATGGTAAGTGTCTACTTTCTGTTTTCTTACTGACCTCCAACTGCATGTTTTACTGTTATGTTTCAATTTGATCTTTTGTATCTCAGTTCCATATTTTATGTCTTACTTTTATGTTTTGTGTCTCAGTTGCATGTTTCGTGTCGGGGTTTGATTTTGGTTCTATGGTTTGAGTCTCTGTTCCATGTTTTGCATCTCAGTTTCTTGTTTTGTGTCTCAGTCCTGTGTTTTGCGTAACAATTCTGCATTTTGTGTTTCAGTTCTGTGTTCTGCAATAAAAATGGAGGTATTTTAAAGGAAAATGACACTATCACCTTCCATAAGCTGGCAGAAACCTATCAGCAGATTGCAGAGGAAGGGGCAGAGGCTTTTTACAATGGGACAATTGCAGAAAATCTTGTTAAGGACATTAGGAAAGCAGGTAGGTTTCTGTAAACCCTGACACCACAACAGGAAGCAACAGCTGGATTCCTCCTTTGATCTGTCACCTTTCAGCTTTTTGAATCTTATAAATATATGAAATTTATGTCTGATATTGTGTGTGTGTGTGTGTGTGTGTGTGTGTGTGTGTGTGTTTAGGGGGCATTATAACGATTGAAGATTTACTAGATTACACGCCAGTGTTGAATGAAAATCCCCTAAAAGTACCAGTGGGTGAATTTACAATGTTTGTGCCAAACGCTCCATCCAGTGGCCCCGTTCTCACCCTCATCCTCAACATCCTGAACGGTGAGAACTCATCTCTCTGACAAAAGCAGCCACTTAAATCACAATCGTAAAAATATTACTTTTACTGATTTTCTCCATCTCATGGTCATTCCTGGACCATAAATCTAAGAAATAAAAAAACAATATCAATAACACATATATTAAGATCCTGTGCCCATACTGTACATGTATGACCATGTGAATCTGCATGAAAACACAGTAGACTATAATCTGGTGACATTTTTGTTGGCTTCAAGAGAATAACCATGTGCACATCTAGATCAGTGTTTTTGTCTTTGTCTTTATTCCCTCTACAGGTTATAACCTCAACAAAGACAGTGTTTCCAACACAGAAAAGAAAATTCTCACATATCATCGTATAGTGGAAGCTTTCAAATTTGCGTATGCTAAACGCAGTGTTCTGGGAGACCCCGAATTTCTAAATATCACTGACGTGAGTTATGACAGAAGTTCTCGAAAAATGCTCATAGTTACTGTAAACACACACACACACACACACACACACACACACACACACACATATATACAAAAATATTAAATTTTGAGCCACTCTAACAGAATTAATAATAAAAAGTAAAATTTTGTAAAGCAACAGTGAATGTTGTAGTCATATGCTTTCTTTACTTTATCGCATTATGTTTCCAGTTTATCCAGACCATCACATCTAAAAGCTTTGCAGATTTAATCCGGCAGAAAATTACAGACAACACAACACATAACGAGAGTTATTACGAACCCCAATATTTTCTCCCAGAAAATCATGGGACGTCTCATATTTCTGTAGTGGACGCTGATGGAAATGCTGTTGCTGCAACCAGCACTATTAATCAGTTGTAAGTGGTCAGAATGCATGATTCTATCTATTTATCTATCTATCTATCTATCTTTCTATCTATCTATCTATCTTTGGTTGTTCTGCGTTCATATTCATATTTTATAAAATATATATTTTTGCAATAATAATTATAACAATAAAAATCACAATACATTCTGTATCCTCCTTTTTGTTTTTATAGTTTTGGCTCCAAGGTCATGTCCCCATCTACTGGAGTGTTGTTAAATAATGAAATGGATGATTTCAGTTCTCCTCTGATAGTCAATGGATTCGGTGTTCCACCTTCACCTAATAACTTCATTGTACCATGTAAGTAGACTTTTGTCTTAAGATCGCCTTACTAAGTGTGGAATCATATTTAATGATATTTTACTTTTGAGATGTTATGGTACTTCAGTGAACCTGACATGAATAAATGAAAAATACGTAAAATTTTCAGGATATTTTTTTCTTATTGCATATGATGTTTATTTTTAGATAAGCGGCCCATGTCGTCTATGTGCCCAACAATCCTGTTGGATAAAAATAAAAAGGTTAAACTGGTAGTTGGGGGATCAGGCGGGACAAAAATAACAACATCAATTGCGAAGGTAAGTTGTTTTAAAAGTAAGTTAATAAGTAAGGAAGAAAATCAAGAAGGAAAGAAGTAAGAAAGGGGACTAAAACTGTAAAAACCTGTCACCAATTTTACAGTTAAACTGATATTTATTTATTTATGTAAAGAAACACATTTGTTTTTTTTAAGGTCATTTTAAACTCCTTGTTCTTCAAATATGATCTGAAGAAAGCCATTTCCGATCCCAGACTTCATCATCAACTCAGCCCAAACTTCACTGTGGTAGAGCCAGGGTTTGATACGGTGAGTGAAATCAAACATTTATTACTAGCACTAATGAGCAACTGTATTTTCTATGTCTATACATGTCCACTGTGGAAATAAACATTTCATAAAGGTCACACCACATACGTATATAACAATATGAATAAACATTATAAATATGATTTACAGTGTGATTTTTATTACTGCCAGAGAGAAAACAAAAATAATGCAAAATAGCAATAGCAAAAAAATAAAGAAACTGAACCATGTTCATCTTCAAAGGAAAGCCGATGAAGCACAATGTAGAGTAAAGCTGAAAAATGAGGAATCCAGTCATGCAGTCAACATTTCAGTTCATTTATTTCATGTCTTGGCCCCATAGACTTTGCTTTGTGAACAAGGGTATTGTCATGCTGGAATTGAATTGAATTGAATTAGATTGTCACAAAGCAGCTTTACAGAAAAAAAATCTGGGTATATATTGTGTGTTTTTTTTGGCAAATGCATAGATTTATAAATGTTTACATTTATAAGGTTTATCCGTTTATCCCTAATGAACAAGCTGGATGGTGGCAAGGAAAAACTCCCTGAAATGGCATGAGAAGGAAACCATACGAGAAGCCTCAAGGTCCTCAATTGGGCAATACAGAACAGATTTGGGCTGAGCCTGTTAGCTAAAGTAAAATTGTAAAACATTCTCGACAGGTGTGTGGTTCTACCTTTCTGTCATCAGTTTGGAAAAAGCCCACATACGGAAGTGATGGTCAGGTATAGATATACACTTTTAATGAAGTGTGTATTACAGACATGCATGGAGGGGAAATTTTTTTTTTTTTTTTTTTAAACATCTAAATAGAGTGATAAAGAGCTTTGTGGAATTAGATTGTTTGATTAGATTTTATTTTGACTTGTCGATTTACTTAACATTTAATAATAAAGATTTATTGATTCGTTTTGTGACGATTTCTTAATAAGAATAGCAGGTTTTAGAATGTTCATATGCTATTTAACAGTATGTTTAAAAACATTTAATGGCAATGGAATTCAAGATGAATTTTAAAGACAATAAAACAAAAATACATTTTATACATTGATACATGTAAACATTTATATTGTCTTGATAAATGACCTTCCTTCTTGTTTATATGTAAACACTATATTCAGTGTGCATAATTGTGTCTTCGTGTATAGGCTGTAACAGATGGGCTTGTTAAGAAAAATCATGTGATTGAGAAGTTGACCTCAATGGGCGCTGTGGTTCAGGCCATCCTGCAAAAGGAAAACGGTCTATACGCTGAATCTGACCCTCGAAAAGGAGGATACGCTGCAGGATACTGACAAGCCTCCTTTTGTTCCTGTTTATTTATCTGTAATTGTCTTATTATCTGTTTAGATTTTGTAGCTTTAGTAATATTAAAATGATCAGACTGTCATGTGACCTCAAGGAGATTGACATCATAGATTGGTCATAGTTATGATGTTGCAGACTGTAAACCGTAAGTTTAAACCAGACATCTGAATCATGTCTTAGCATGTGACTTAACAAATTAAAGATAAAAATAAATGTTATAACCAATGGTGGGCAAAGTACAAAAAGGCAGTGTTTGAGTAAACGTAAATCTAACCCTGGTAAAAATTACTCAAGTAAAAGTCATCTATTTACAGTACATGTCTACTTGAATAAAAGAACAAAAGTACTCACCTACGAATTTACTTAAGAATTAAAAGTACACGGCATGTTTTAGCTTACACTGGCTTTTTTCATAGTAAAACAATTGCATGCAGAAATGCCTTGCAGGAATTTAGTTAAAGAAGTAAAAGTACAGATATTTGCTGTACAATGTAGTGGAGTTAAAATAGAAATATCCTTAAAAAAAACACTTAAGTAAAGTACAGATATGTGCAATATGTACTTAAGTACACTAACAAAGGAAATGTACTCAGTTACCTTCCACCTTTGGCTATAACCTGTAATAATTAAGACAGATTGAATTCTATCTCTGATTTGTAAAAAGTATTTATAAGCAGATTATGTGATGCACAAAACAGGTTTTAAAAATGATAATTTTATTACACATCTAAAAACACACATATGTCTGCAGATTGTTCCATATACTGTTACACAACACACACATGTACATCAATCAGCCATAATAATAACACCAGTGCCAGGTTAACTGAATAATGCCAATTATCAATTATACATCAGTAAACCGATGACAACATCATAGGCACCCAGGCGTCACCCATACCTGTGGGGACCGAAGGTTAGCTCACTGCCTACTTCCTGGTGCCAGACACCAAAGCGCACCTCCAGGGGGCTTGTGGAGTCGTGCCCTGAGGGAAGGAAACCTACACCATATTAAGTATAATGTGTTGGGTTTTATTATTATGGCTGATCAGTGTATGCCACTTAAGTCATAACAGATATAACCTACAATAAAACAATGGTTGTAACAATTTTAGTGCTGGTATTCATTTCTGGTTCTCATTATTTATGCTTTATTCTTTTCCTCTAATGGTCTATTAATGCTATTTTAAGTCAAGAGTAACATTGATGTAATTGGACACACACACACAAAACATGAAGATATGAATATAAAGATATGAATAATGTGTCCTGCTAAATGGCAAAAAAAAAAAACATAATACATATATTACATACATACAGTATATATATATAGTAAGTGTAAAAATCAGTACAAAAGCTATAGGGTTACATCACTGTTGTAAAAATATACAAAACAGTTATATATCATACTATATGATATATATCAAATATCATACTAAGGATAACGATTCTTGAAATAGTCTAAATAATATCACATTTACATTCACTTAAGGCACAGTCTGCTACTTTGGCTCAGTTGGGTTTATTTATTCCTCTGTGTGATTTTTTTGCTTTTCATAGAAAACTTTCTTTTGTGTAAAATTGTTAACGTTTCTAACCAGGTCTGTATGATTAATGTATATTAGTTGAGACATAAACTGAACAGAAACTGTTGCTTGATTTTAAGACTAGTTCTTTATAAACATTTACATACGTCTAGTCTGTTACTGGACTGACAACGGGAAACTCTCAGGGAAATTCCGGGCATTTTTGGTTGGTAATGCAGTGCTGTGTAAAAGTCTTGTGCCACCATGTATTTGTTTATATTTTATTTCCAAAGAACCAGTCGTAATGTACTGTAGTCTTGAAGCTCCCTGAAGGCTTTTTGGCTCTCATCTGTAATCCATTCCTTGTACCTGACCAAATATTAAGGAATGTTTTCACACGTCTAGTCAACTAGTCCTACAGTATGTCTAAATAAGGGGTGGCTCAAGTCTTGGGTCATAAAACCCCAATATAAAATTAAACAGTTTGGTGCCAAGAGAAATATATATTTTTGGAAAGTCTGGAATTCCTAGCTACACTCCTGCTTTTTTTTGCTTGGAAAATGCAGATCCATGTTTGTTTTTTTTCTTATTTATTACACAAAAGCAAGAAAACCACTAGAACACAAGGAGTGACCATTTTGTGTTATAAAACAGCCAGTTGTTTCTATGGCAACAGCTGGCAGCTCGGAGATTCTAGGTACTACTGTATGCATTAACATGTCATTTTTACCGTTACTGTCCTAATGTATTAGCATGATATACATAACCAAAGAACATCAAAGAACCCCCCCCCATGCCCCCTCTCCTGAGTTTTTGAAGTACGTACAGCAAGAGCTTTACTTTTTTTACAGCATAACATCTAACTAACAAGCATTGCGAAGTCTTGCCAACTCTTTGTGTGATTATCTTCTGAATATTGCAGTGACTGAAAGTGTACTTTTGATCTTTTTTGTCTCCTGGAGTTACCAAGTGCATATGATTAATGCCCCGCTTACTGTACAACTTAGATTTGTACTGGATTCATGTCTTAAGTTTTCTGTTACAACTGAATAGTCATGATTGATTACCTGATTAAGTAAAAATACATGTAAAAGATCTGTGCCTTATTATGTTCCAGTAAAATCTTAACCCGGATCCCTGTATTAGTCTGCTACAATGCATTAAATTGTCCATTATAGTAAATAAGCATTGGGCAGAGATTTACAGTACAATACAGAGAGCAGCTTATAATATAGGCCTGGTATACTGTAATCTAGATCCTCTACAGTAACACTAAAGAGCTGTAAGTTAGGGTGTGAGTTAAATCTGCTCCAGTGTGATCAGTAACCTGATGCTTTTCCGTGTTTCCTACTATCAGAGAAAGCAGTGATGCAGCCGTTTTCTTTCATGATGCCGTTCACAACGTTAAAGGAAAATCTGGGTTCTTTCACGGTATGTCTGAAACTCTGCATGGCACTCTTCATCGACTGTAAAAGAGAAAGAACAGCAATGGTGAAATAAAATTGAAACAGAACATCTTATTTATGGGTGTTTAGGTTAAAAAATAGTTCCATTACAATTAAGCATGTCTTGCTAATATTCAATATGGGATATTTTGGACATGGCAAAATATTCACTTCTCCAGAATTCCATGCAGGAGATGGCTCTCTAATTAGGCAGCATTTTTAGGCAGCATCCACTTTAAAATCAAGAGAGTGTGTTATTATCTTCATTTATTTTTAGTATCTTATTGTAGGTATATGTGAAAGATTTGCACTGAACAAGAGCCGCACATGAAAAGCTCAAATTTTCTTTATTTTCTAAAGTATTTTATTTAAGAAGTATTTTTACCTTTTAAATGCTGGAATTTTATTGGTAAGAAAGTGCTGATGAATTTTCTATAGCAGCACAACTTCTGGTTTTTATTAAAGCCCTTATTTATGGAAGGAGTCTCCAGTTCATGGCAGTGCCTTGTAATAGCCAGTTGTATTAATTTCAAAGAAAGAAAAAATGGAGAGGATGGTGAGTAAATGATTGTTTATAAAGTAAGTGATTACAGAAATGAATTAATTTTGTGGATGGTTCATGACATTAAATATAACTATAAGTGCTAAAGTTTTATATAAGAAATTTTATTTTTGGTAAATTGCTGAAAAGTCCTTCTGGAAGCCTAAAGATCTATTCCTCAAGACTACATTAAAAATACAAGAAGGTCTGTCTCTCTGGAGGCGAATTGTAAAGAGATAAGGGACGTCTCCAGACTTTTGCACAGCACTGGATGTACAGTATAATAGCGCAAAGGAACTTTGCTGAACTCCTACCTACCTCATTAAACCCGTGTTCAAACGACACAGAATTATCTGCATTGACATAAACCACTTTGTCCTTAATGGCATCTTCCAGGTTCATCCCAAACCACAGTTTGTTCATTATTGCCTGTATAAATACAGATGTGAGAAAAAGAGGAAATTACCATTTAACAAAGAATAAGTATGAAAAAAAACATGAAGATTTTTACAACATTTATCAGCTACCTCTTATGATGTCACTTAAAGAGTGATAATAAAGACGACTCTAGTCTAAAATTTGTAATTAAATCACTATAAAATAATTTACACAATTATATAATTGTGCATGCACTTTCCGAAAATATACACTCTCTCTCCTGAGCCTGTGCCCTTACGGAAAAAAAAATATGTCAATACATTGTAAAATATAATGCAATATATTAAATAATACATTTCTTTATATAAAAAAACTTGCGGTTTTATGTATTAATACTGTATATTGCAATATATGTATGGACCATGTATAAGTATTTATTGAAGACAAAAAACATTATATTTATACTTATAATTGTTTTATTGAAAGATTATTGAAACTTTATGCATGTTTAAGAATTATACACACACTTTTACTTTGTCGGTGTGCTGATTAATGCCTATAAAGTCCATTTTGTTATGAAATGAATGGACTATCCTACGATTCTACTGTTGTTATTATTATTTATAAATAATAATATTTATAATATAATTTATAATCTATAATTGTTATTTACTGTACTTATTGTATACTGTTTTATAATTATTAATATTATTATTTTTATTATTATTATTATTATTATTAATAATAATAATAATATTATTATTATAATGTCTGTGTGAGCTTGGCATATGGTTTACCGTGGCCATGCCGGTGATAATCTGACTTCCTCCAGATCCTCCAATAATGAGGACTTTCTCTCTGTCCTTTGAGTGGATGATAACAGGAGACATGGAGGATGGGGGCTGTTCACCTACAGGCACCCAGATACAGATTCATTAAAATAATAATACCTAGCATAATATAAAATGCTGTAATCTGGTTACTACAAGAAATTATAATGAAATATAAAATGTTGTAAATAAGAGTGCAACCAAGTGATGGTGTGTGGGTTAACTGTCCAGGAAACAACAGGCCTATATACAGTACCTTGCAAAAGCATTCATTCACACATTACATGTCCGTACCATGAGCGTAAAATAATTTTTATGGGGTTTTATGTAATAGACCAACACAAAAAAGCACATTATTGTGAAATACAAGGAAAATGATTTTTTCAAATAAATCTAAAAAGTAAGGCATGCATTTGCCTCAGATTCTCAATTGGATTTAGGTCTGGACTTTGACTGGGCCATTCAAACACATTAATATGCTTTGATCTACACCATTCCATTGTAACTCTGGCTGTATGTTTAGGGTTGTTGTCCTGCTGGAAAGTGAACCTCTGCCAAAGTCTTCTGCAGACTCTAGCAGGTTTTTTTCTAAGATTGCCCTGTATTTAGCTCTATCCATCTTCCCATCAACTCTTACCAGCTTCCCCGGCACTGCTGAAAAAAAACCACCCCCACAACATGATGTTGCCACCACCATGCAGTGTTAGTTTTCCGCCACACACAGTGTTTTGCATTTTAGGCCAAAGAGGCCTAATAGGCTTAAAGTTTGGTCTCATCTGACCATAGAAACTTCTTCCACATGTTTGCTGTATCCCCCACATGGCTTGTTGTTGGTAGGTTTGCAGTTGTGCCATGCTCTTTCCATTTTCAGATGATGGATTGAACAGTGCTTAATAAGATGTTCAAAGCTTGGGATTTTTTTTTTAATAACCTAACCCTGCTTTAAACTTCTCCACAACTTTATCCCTGACCTGTCTGGTGTGTTTCCTGGGCTTCATGATGATGTTTGTTAACTTGATGTTTGACAAACCTCTGAGGGCTTCAGAGAACAGCTGTATTTATACTGAGATTAAACTACTAACAGGTGGATATTTACTAATTAGGTGACTTCTGAAGGCGATTGGTTCCACTGGATTTTAGTTCGGGGTATCAGAGTAAAAGAGGCTGAATACAAAATCATGCCACACTTTTCAGATTTGCGTTTGTAAAAATTTCTGAAAACCATTTATTATTTTCAATCCACTTTACAATTATGTGCCAGTTTGTATTAGTCTATCACATACAATCCCAATAAAATGTACATTTACATTTGTGGTGTAACGTGACAAAATGTGAAAAAGTTCAAGTGGTATGAATACTATTGCAAGGTACTGTAAAAGCAAAATAAGCCAAAAAGAGCAGATCGATTGCAGAGTAAAATGAGTTAACAGGGTGTGTATGTGTAAGGTAGTGCTGATTATTACTCTTTTACTGTTATTATAATCATAATAATTGTTGTTGGACTAGACAGCAGTGTACCTGCAGAGAAAGAACTGGATCTTCCGCAGAAATCCGCCAGCTCGTTATTAAGTATGATTCCCGTTTTAGGAGAATAGACACCTGATCCAAAACTGAACACAGAAAAACACATATTTAGGCAAACATTACAATATATTAGAATCTGATAATCTTAGTGTGTAAATGGAGTACTCACAAGTAGTTGATGGTGCTGGTGACAGAAACAACCGAGCCATCGCTCGCTAGGACAGAAACATGAGTTGTCCCAAACCGGTCAGTGCCGGGGGTGATGTTGTAGTAAGACGGCGGTTGTGCATAGTTGCTGCTTTTGATCATCGATCTAATGCGTTCAACAAAGCTGGAATCCATCAGATGGTCTGCCTGAAACAGAAAGCAAATGTTAAGGGATAAACAAATAAAATAAGCGAGAAACATGAGTAGGAAGTTATTAAGAGACTGAAGTAAACAGTCAGGAAACTACATGGAGAATAAATACAAGACAAAAAGAGCAAAAATACGTAACCAAGATAATCAAAAAGATTTGAAAATAAGCTAATAGCAAACGGTCAAAATGACAGGGTGATAACTATAAGTCATTAGGACAAAGAGATTTCATGTCTAAGCTGTTTTTTATTTGTTCTTGCCCAGACAAAAAGTAGGTTTTAAAAAAACAGATTATAAAAACCTATTCACTACATGTTACAAAACCAACAGCCTTGCTACAGTACATGCCAAACATCACCCGAGGCAGAATCTGGTTTATTGTATATTGCAAAATTAAGTGCAGAACTCATACAGTATACTGTACCAGCTTGTTTACCTTTACCACATTCCTGAACTTTTTGACTAGACCATGCTAATCCGTACTGAATGGAAAGTCTTTAAGGTTCTTGTTCGGGCAACTTTGTGACCAACTTTCGTTATCTGTGGCCTAAGGAATTGTCTATGGTTTACTAATTTTTTTTAATGTACCATGTATGTGCCAAACTCTCGCTGAACTGTCCAGGACTATCTACTGACTGTCACACCTACAACATGTCAGGATTTGCTATAAACTATTTGCAAATCCTCACCTGTGATCAGCAACCTGGATTCCTGTGTTTTGTACATGTATACCCGTGACTACAAAAGCGACTGCACAAACCTTCACACGAATTTATGCAGTGTAGTATCTATTACAGGATACTATCTAGGAATTAGTGCAAAAGATTGCATTTACCTTTGTCCCATGTATGAAAGAGCTTAATGAAGGCTCCAGTAGTGACAGCTCAAGGTGCATGAATACTGTATGCATTTTAGTTGGGGTGCCCCTACTGTTTTTTAAGCCCGAATGTAGTTTATATCCCTCATTGCCACCATTAATGGTGTGCTGTCAGTTTTTAAGAAATCTGATCAAAGAATTTTCCAAAAGAGGCTCCAAAAACTCTAATGGGGTTTGTAAAGTGGACACATACTAAAAAATATGCCTTCAGACTACATTCATGAAACTGCCATACTGCATCCATTTTTTGAAATACACACATGAAACTTGACCGTCATGTTTAACGCCTACTGTTTCAACAATCCAAAAAACTAGGCTCTATTTCCTACAGTTCCAGAGGTACTGTATAACCAAAAGTAACACAGGAGGGCAGTTGGTTTTGAAGTTTATGCTTAATGTATTGTCTGTGCCTATAAGTTTTAGGTGCAGGGGGGGAGGAATAGTTGTAGCAAGTGGCACAAGCCATGCCCCCCCTCCACTTACACATATGCATTTTCAGCAAAAAAAATATAGAAATTGGTCATATTGATAATATTATTGGTTGGCTGGAACGGATTATCTGCATTAACATTATTCCCTATGTGAAAATGCGTTTCGCATTACGTAATTTCACCTTTCGCAGAGGTACCGCTAAATATAATTGATAATCAGCGTTATTCAATTCACTTGGTGGTGGCGCTGGTGTTCCGGCTGATTGGTGTATATTATTTATATAGTAACAGCTGATACACAGGGACATGTTTAGCAAATGCTCAAGTGGAATATTTCTTACTTAGCCTGGTTAAACAAAAACTCTGGTGCTTCAACCTGCCCATTAAGATGGCTAATTAGTTTATAAATTGTTTACTCCGAATGGGGCAAGCAGGAAAATGAAAACAATACAAAGACAAAGCAAACAGAAATGTGTGATAAAGCAGTGCTGACTGGGTATTGGGTGTAACAGGGAGCAGACTGGGACAGAGTATCCACATGTTGGTGTGTTGGTGAATGTATCAGGATGTACGGTGTCAGCATGTCCATAAATCATTTCAGTGACCTGAAGTCCATGCACACACTCAAACAATCTACTATCTAAAAGAAAATGTGCTTACTTTGAGTTGGCTGTGCTGCTGGTCTCTGATATTGTTCCTCTGTCCGTTTGCAAACTTTAGCGTTTCTATGTAGTTATGAAGTGTCTGTTTCCTCGCCTCACCTTTCACAGACGATGGTGAAAGTCCAAAACCTGCAACACACACACACACACACACACACACACACAAATTGTTTCATTTTTCCTCTTATGCTATTTAAATTGATATTTTTTTCAATTGTTTTTCATCTTTGGTAATTTTAATTAAACTAACCCTCCATGACTTTGAGGATGAAGCTGAGTATAGGGCCTGCGAATGGCGGGGGAGGGGAATGCATTGTAAAATTACCCAACTGAACCGATAATGCCTCAGCAACAATCACCTGAAAACACACAATCGCACACTTAATAAACACATTTCAAAGAACATAAGATGACCCCAGTAAAACACACACCGGCATTCTCACCTTAAAAGACTTTAGATCCTCTAGTGACAATGATCCACCTGAGAAACACACACAAATTAAATAACTTAAGTGGTTTCCATATCATTTCCTTGTATTCCATTTGGTGTCAAATGTCCCATTTAAATCTGATACTAAACCTGATGCTTTTACATCTTGGACTAAGTCTTGAGCGATTTTTCCTGTATAAAAAGCTTCGGCCCCATGTTCCGCAATTATTTCCAGAGTCTCTGCGAGTTTGGGGTATCGTAGTATATCACCTTTGCCAAAAACGGTCTTATTCTTATGGCAAAATAGTTCACTAGAAGAACAAGAAACAAACAAAGAAAACAAAGGGAAAAATTAAATACATATCAACTGCCTGATTCAAGGCTAAAAAGCCAAATAAACAGTATATGTTTCCTAATACAGGTAGTTTCTGACTTACGGAGGAGTTCCATTCCTGTAGCATGTTCGTAAGTCGGATTTGTTCTTAAGTCTGACAAAGTGAGTCAGTGACAACTCTGACACGAATACAGTATACAACGTACAACATACCAATCCACTAGACTAAATTTCTATTCATTTCCACACACTGCCATCATGTGGCCAAAAAACGTAACTGTGCCTAGGGAAATGAATCTCATACTGTAAATCTGGAGGGGAAATCAGGACACCATTTCGTCTCAGAACTGTTTTCATTCATTTGTCCCGCACCCCCACTCTCACACACATACAATATACCGGACTTAAATATTGGTATCTGGTGCACTGCAGTGTCTATTTTTTGTTAATACACTTCTGCGATTTATTTGCATCTACGAATGTTTGTAGAACCAGGGTTCGTTAATTTTTGCAGAAATGCGTAACGCTAATGTTCGTAAGTCAGGGACTACATGTATGAGGCTGATGAGATTTTCTCACACAACAGATGGACGATGAATGTAAACAAAGCTGCTTTATTCATGCATTTCCACTTAACATGATCCAAAGCCATAATTCTTCAGTCAGCCATGTGGAACTCAACCTATCAAACCAGACACAGGTACGAGAAACCAGGGCAGTTCGGAAAACTAGCAAGAAATGTGGAAGAAGACACTGCGGTTGGTCAATTGGATTTGCAAATGAGTGAAGATAAGCAGAAAAGTGAAGCAACACGTAGAAATTAAGAAGAAAGAATAAACTAGAAGAACTAGAATAATTACAGAAGTTTGAGTGTATGAGTACATGCATGTGATTGCGTGTGAGTGTGTACCCATATACTGTGTATAATCTGGTCACAAAGCCTGAATCCCTCTGATGTCTGAAAATTCTTGTTTATTTTTCATCTGTGTTTATGAATTTATCTGTATGTGTGTATGTACAGAATGTGGTTCTCTGTACCATAGTGATGTTTTAGTCATCAGTGTACTGATATTTGGGTTGCTGAGAATTTTGACAAGGTATTCAGGAACAGGAAAGCCGTCTCTGGCCAGGGTGATGACGGGCAGGAACAGTCGTCTCCATGGCAGTTTACCAAACTTTTTATGAGCAAATTCATAACCACGCAGCTCTCCTGGAACACCAATCCAGTCTGGACCTATGCACACAGAATGTAAGATATATTAACACAGGTCCTGAACAATGTATTCTGATCGGCTAACATGAGAGTGGATCTAAACCGTCTATCCATTTTCCAGTTCTTTCAGACCCCCAGCAATCCTACACAGGATAAGTGGTATACTTCATGGATGGATGGATAGATGGATGCATGGATGAAACATAAAAGTACTTTGTATGGATCTGTGGGTTTGGCCCACTGCCAGAAATGTCATATCTCACGATTAGATCTTGTGTGTTTAGTTTAGCTAGAGTTTCTGTCTTTCAGTGGATGAAACATTCTGTGTTATGGGTATCAGGTTTCCGTATGGAAATATATCAGCCCATGAGATATCTTGACACTTTACAGCAAGCATAACAATGTTTTAAAAGATCAATTAAATTGAGATCTGGGGAATTTGGAGGCTAAATCAACAACCTAAAACTCTTTGCCTGCTAGGCTTCATACACAACAAGGTGTGATGCACAGAGCGCTCTGACACCTTTCCATTACAGCCAGCATTAACTTTTTACAGCAATCTGTGCTACGTGATTGATGACAACATGGCTTTTGGTCCCCATAGACATAGTGTAGATGATCCCTATGTGACCATGATCCTGTCACGAGTTTACTGGTATATAATAATTGATCATTTGATGTTAATGTCATATGCTGTTGATATTACGGCTGATAAGTGTATAACTGATAATGTTTAAAACGAATCTATTACACTCTGAAACACCACTTTGTCTCAATTACAGTATAAAAACCTTCCAGCTAATTTAACATATCAATCTATCTGTTTCTCTACCAGTACAGAACAATGTCAACAATATAACTGTTTTTTTATTTTAAACTATTAATCCATTTAATAATCATTTTCATCACTTACTGAATATCCAGTATATTATCACACCTCTAACTAAACTGATAAAAAATAGTAATTGAATTCAGATTGACCTACCAACTAGAAATGCCCAAGATTGGGGACATTTGCTCAGCAGGTTTGGTGAGAAGCTTTTAGGGACCCTTTCTCTTGAGTTGATCACAGTCACGTCACCTAAAAAAAAGATAATGATAATGATGATAATGATGATGATGATGATTATTATTATTATGCCCAGTGTCCCTCTGGCATATACATTCCCTTCCAAGACTGTTGGCCAATTCTTTTGTTTTTGCTATACTTAAAACCCAAGAAAGAACTAAAGTAAAGAAAATAACACTTAATATTTGGTTGCATATCACTGGATTTATACCGAACTGTTGCATTCTTCTTTTTTGATAGTATTTCAGGCTTTTCCTTCAGCCTTTTTTTTACTTCTTGATTATTCTGGGGGTTTCTCTTCTCAGTCTCCTATTCAGAAAGTGAAATGCATGACTGACTCGGCCAGTCTAAAACCTTCACTTTTCCCCCATGATTAAGTCCTTTGTTGCGATACCAGCATGTTTTGGGTCATCATCTTGCTGTTTGATGAAGTTCCTCTTAAAATGATGGAATGCATTTCTTTGTAAATTGACAGGAAGAATGTTTCTGCTGACATTTTCTTGCAACCATCACAAGTTTCATCACCAAGAAAGAAAAGCAGCCAAGCGAGCCCAAGCAATTGCACTACCTCCAGTGTGCTTGATAAATGCACTCTTTTGGTATGCCCTAAAGCAGATACCATCTTTCCCTATCTCCCTATTTTTGTATTTCAGCATTTCCATTTCTTTTAATAGAGGTTAATCTTGGTTCCAAACATCTGTGGCTTATGTCAGAAGGTTTGCCTTAATTGGTGAGTTTTACAGCTGATGAGTGGTTTGCATCGCCTCTATATTTCTAGTGTGATAACTTCACCCCTGACATTTGAAGGTTCTTGGTAATCTGTCTAATAGAAACTCTCACAGAAGTTTCTGTTATCCCCTGCTGTTGTTTTCCTTGGCTAACCTTTTAGACATTGAGTTTTTAGGACATTCCAAATAGTTGTATTAGCTGGGCCCAATGCTTGTGCAACAGCCTTGAATGACTTTCCTTTCTCTTTCAGCTTTAACATGGCCTGCTTTCATCCTATAAACAGCTCTCTGGTCTTGATGTTGGTTTATCCTTTTTGTAACAAATGATGTCTTTACAGCTGAAACCCAGGAGGACAAAGAAAGAGTAGACAATGCTTCAGGGCAAGTATTTTGTCAAATAAATCAATCTAGCAGAAAACACCAGGGTAAAAAGCATATCAGGTCTAATACTTTTGATCACTTGGGGGAAATAGGTAGATAAAGTTGCCTAATACTGTAGGTAGGTGTAAATATCAGGAATTATTCTATTATCCCATCTTTGAATCTCAAAGCCAAATGTCTTTAGTGCATAGGAAGAAATGCCTTTGACATTCATTCATTCACAGGAGACTGAGACATTTTTGCTGTAAAAGCTAAAATGTGTAGCTAAAAGGTTTCCAAGTTTAAGGCCATAAAGAGACAATAACAGTTCCTTGACCAGGTCACAGTTCCTGATACAGGAAACACACTGGTGTTGGTTAATTATCACAGTTTCCCTTCTACTTTTCTTTGCTTGCTTTCCTTTTGCCATCTCGGAGCTGATTAGGACAGAAACCAAGTAGGTGACGTGAATAAGTTTGAACTGAAAACAATAATTAAACATACCATCTTTGCTCATGATGGTAAAGATGGAACCTCCTCCAATGCCCATGCTCTGAGGATTAACTAGTGAAGTGCATAGCAGTGCAGAAATAGCAGCGTCTACTGCCGAGCCACCTTCTAACAGAATGTCCCTAAAAAACACACACATTTTTATAATGATTACTCAGTGTTACAGTATACAGGACAGTGTTAATAGCAGTATCCGTTAACAACTTTCCATAGACAAAGAGGACAACATGAATGTCGGAAAATATTGCACATTGCAACATTATGGAGTTTTGCCTCATGAAAAATGTGGAAGTATTATTTTCTTTAGTTTTAAAACTTTAAGAGTTTAAAGTTTAGTTACCCTTCAGATTATCATGGTTTCTTTTATATGCACAAACTTAAGGTACAGTATAATCACAGCAGGAACAAGATCAAACTGTCAGGAATATCCACATTCACTTTAGATGGGTTAGCAATTAAGTAAGAAAACAGTAATTACACAATTACGCAATACCAAATTGTAAACTTGAAAAGGATAGACCATTCTGCTTCAATTTAAATATAATCAGTAAATTATATATATATATATATATATATATATATATATATATATATATATATATTACGGGTTGGTGGGGCACTGCCAACCAGACCTGCATGTGGTCCCATTACCCTTTTTCCCATAAGACCTCGCCTCGTGTCCGTGTTTTATGGTGCTGCCCATGCAGAAAGGGTTCTACTGGGTTACTAGGTTACTAACAGGGAAATTTTTATATATATGGGATTAGTCCAAGTACTTAAGAAACAAATACATCTTGAGTTGTTGTTTAAAGACTCAGCTGTACAGGCATCTAGAGAAAGTTCATTCCACCACTCAGGTGCCAGAACAGAGTCTGGATGAATGTCTTCCTCAATCCCTGACAGATGGTGGGACGAGGCGAGCGGTTCTGGAGGATCGTAGGGAACTACGATGGTGCAGTGCGTGGTGTGATTAGAGCTGCAAGGTAAGTGGGGGCTGGGCCATTTTTAGGGTTGTAGGCAAGCATCAGAGTTTTGAATTTGATGCGAACCGCTACAGGAAGCCAGTGCAGGGAGCATGCAGAGAAGTGGATGGAGAGGGAGGACTTAAGAAGGTTGAAAACGAGATGTGCAGCTGCATTCTGGATGGACTGCAGACGACGAATGGTGGACCGAGGCAGACCTGCCAGGAGTGAGTTGCAGTAGTCCAGTCTTGAAATAACAAGGGACTGAACAAGCACTTGAGTAGCCTGTGAATGTTCGAAAGAAGAAATTGACAAGAGCGAGTTAGGTTGCAATGTGTGGGGAAAATGACAGATGATTGTCCACAGTTACCCCAAGATTGCGGGCGGTGGCTGAAGGAGTGATCTGACTGTTGTCCAGGAAGATCACAAGGTCTTGACCAGGGATGAGCAGCAGTTTGGGTTTACTCAGATTGAGCCTCAGATGATGAGCTGCCATCCATGCTGAGATCCCGGTAGAAACCTGGATTTACTCAGGTTATTTTTGTGTAATATTACAATTTATTAGATAATCTTAATAATCTTTTTGCCAAAAAAAAGGGAAAAATACTTTTCCTGGCACTGTAAATAAAAAAAACAAGCAAAGCCATTAAAACCCATCGTTCTAGGCTACACATATTACAACATAAAAATACTTTTACTATAAAGGCTTAACATGGCTTAACATGTGGAAACAACAACCTCATGACAAAATTCTCTTTCACTTCATTTCATCAAACATAATCTTCTATGACAAATTGCTGTTCCTGGGTGATTCTTTGGGAACATTAAGTCCCTCTAATCTTTTTTTTAAAGAAGTTGCTTGAATATAAAACCTATTCCTGAAATGATAGAACCCTCTGAACACCTGAAATGACAGTGTAACTCGCGCTGCATGTTCAGACAATATTTAAAAAACCCCAGCGGACATCCAGCAAAATTTCCAGAGATGGTTTAAACTAGAATGGAAACACACACGCACATCAACACAAAGCAGAAACACTTGACATTGAGGAACATAAACATCGGTACTTTTCGGAAGGGAAACGCAATTTATAATAATAAGAACACCATAATAAGTCAGGTCTCGGGGGTAAAATAATAGATAAGAGGCGAGGGATCACTCCTTGGCAGAGCCAAAAAAAAAAAAAAAACAGCTTTAGACAGAATTAAAGGTGGCCAGCTCTGTGAAACTAGCCCAAGCTACTGTGGAAATGGAAGTAGTGGAAGCTATAAACAAAGATGGATTATACTGTACTTTATCTACAAGTAGCTGAACTCTGTAGCTTAAACCATTTTTTAACATTTGAATCATTTTTTTTGTTTTGTTTTTATTAATTGCTTTAAATTAGTCAGGGTATAATGGATTTCATCAAAGGAATGGCAAGTATGAGATGGAAATAAATCACAACTGGGTCACCAGTCCATGACAGTGCGCTGTACATACACTCGTCCATATTTACTGGAAATTCAGCAAAGCTACCATGCGGCATGGTGGCTTAGTGGTTACAGTAGCTGTTGCCTTGCACCTCCAGGGTCTGGGTTCAATTCCCACCTTGAGGTCTGTGTGCATGGAGTTTGCATGTTCTCCCCATGCGTTGGTGGGTTTCCTCCCACATTACAAAACATGCAGATTAGTTTCCACATTGCCT